>NC_090265.1:951319370-951625204 GCF_040414725.1 Anabrus simplex | reverse complement strand
AACGTGGAACAGGGTAAAGGTTTTGTAAGATTATCTCACATTGCATTACTTTTCGGATAATTATGTGACAGCTACATACATAGCATTTGGCTCACATATGGCTACTGGGTGGGCCAATTTTCGTGAAGAGTTTGATGATTCTGTATTTCATATTAGTAATTGAAAGTATGAATTATGCATGTGAAAAGTCCAAATTTACTTAACATCGATTAATAGAGAAAAATCAAACGTAAAAGGGATACAAATACGGCAAAAAGTCATAAGACCAAGGTTGTAGATCATTCCAAATTGAACGGAGATTGTGCAATCCGTTATGTGATAGGGATTTCTGAAGGTCTGCACCATCATTAAAATTGCCTGCATATTTCGATTTTCTTCGGGGATAAAAAGTGAAAAATTTAATGATCTTGGGTGTTTTCCGTCCGTTACAGGCTAAAACGTATAATTTTGTCAAATTTCAATTATCTCTTTTCTTCTGGCAGATTATGCCGCAATCTGGATTTTGGGCGAGGCGAGTAAAAATTAGGACTTTCAGGAAGCTAAACCAAAAATTATGCAGATGGTCATTATTGCCCCTTAAACGGAAAGGTGTACGAAAGTTTCGCCAAAATAGTCGATGTAGAGGCACACAGTCGTTACGATTTGATTTATATAGATAAGGAATCTGCTCCATGGAAAACACCTTTTGGGCTATGTCCGCTGGAATTAACCTGCAAAACTGACCATTCATGATATCTCCCTTATTAATCCTCCTGACGAAAAAATGCACGTGAAAAAAGTTTTAGAGGTGGAATTCCATCACGTATGGTCGATTTCCAGTCAGGTTGGTCTTGTTCTGTATATGTTGTGGAAGAGTAAAATCACCATTTCGGTTTCCCTATAAATCGCCCGTCCATTCCGGAACATGAAAAGTTATTGACCTTTAAAACCTACCTTTGGACAGGTGGATGCTAAATATAAAGTTTGATTCGAACATCTTCAGTAGTTTTCAAGTTGTAGGGAATACGCTTTACACGCACCCGCTCATGAGTTAAGTCCGATGGGACTTGTACCGAAAAACGGTCCGTTAATGATATCTCCCTTGTTAATCCTCGTATCGAAATGATGCACATGAGAAAAAAGGTTTAGAAATTAATTTCCATCAAGGTAGGTAGATTTCCATTAAGTTTGGTTGTGTATATTTTGTGGAAGTGCAAAATCACTGTTTCGGTTTCGTATAAAACCCCAGTCAGTTCAGGGATTTAGAAACAATATTTGCCCTAAAACCTATCAAGGACAGGTGTATTCTAAATATGAATCATGGTGGAAATACATCCAGTAGTTTCTAGCACTCGCGTACATAAGGCGTAATCAAGGAAGAAAATAATACAGTTAAGAAAGTTGAAAATTAATAGAAAATGGATTATAACTGAGGACAGCCGGATAACGACAAATATGTAAATGCCAAGTGAATGTATTGGAAAATCAAATGCCCCTCAATAAATCATGCTGGTGTGAGTTATGGATATAATAAAGCGGTAACAGAGGAGAAATTTAGGTGCAGTGATTCTTAGGTAAACAATAAGGAGATGACTAATGGTGTTATTACTTAATCTATTCGAGGGCGGTTATAACCTCCAACGATATTCCGCCAATATCCCGCAGATAGGCCGATTGACGCCTCTCTTGCCTTCTACCCAAGGAACCATCACGAATTTAAAAGCATGATGAGGAAAATGGCAATACGTTACTTCCCTGCTGGCATTCAGTCAGAGACGTTGCCATGGTAACCTGTAGGTTCGTTGTCGGTCTGTCGGTCACTCAATGCAGAGCATGATACCAGCAGAAAATAGTAAATTTCTCCGTCATGTGAACAGTAAGGTAAATTGTGAACATAACGAAAGTTGTTTATAATGAAGAGACGTTTCACGTACGGTAAACGGAGTTTACAGAAAATCAATAGTGTAAGAGAAAATGGAGGAAAACCGTTGTGGTTTTCCTATAAAACCCCCGACTATTCAAAGATTTTAAAATGATATGCACATCGAAACCTTCTCCGGGATGAGTATACCCTAAATATGAAGTTTGGTTGAGATCTATCCAGCCGTTTCGACGTGATGGTGGAACAGACAAACAGACAGACAAACAAACAGACACGAAAAGTAAAAACCACCGATTCGGTCTTGAGTTGACCTAAAACGGATAAATATCTGAAAAATTGGCAAAACAAAAGAAATTACAGACAGCGGACCCCCTACAATTTTATTTATATAGATGAGGGATAAACATGAGCACGTTGAAAAGTGCAGACTTCCACTTCGAGATTCATAACTCCTAAACGGTGCATGATATTAACAAACGGTTTGCGCCATCAGGCGCCTCATTTATCGCTCTACATGTTGCTTTCTATACCATTTCCTTGTATTGCCCCTATTTAGTGGGTAAATTGAGTTAAAAATTTGAATAGGGTGAAATTGGGGTACATTTGTAACGTTTTACATTACTTTTTGCCTACTTATGTATAAGCTAGAATCATGAAATTTGGTCCACATATGGCCCTTGATTGTGCCAATGTGCGAAACCAACTTGATTATCCTATCGTTCATATAAGTGTGTCAAACAATGAAATATACTTGTACAAATTACCAAATTTACGAAGAATCCAGAAATACGGCCAAATCTAACGTATAAGGCAGAGAGATACGACATAATGTCATAGGACCAAAGTTGTAGATCACTCCGAATTGAAGCGAGATAGTGCCATCCGTTTTGTGATACGACTTACCGTTTAGCCAACAAATAGCTCAAAAGGAATGTCTGCACAGTCATTAAAATTGCCTCCATATTTCGATATCTTTGGGGGGTAAAAATTAAAAAATTTGCACATCTTGGAATTTTTCCGTCGGGTAGGGACCAAAAGCT
Organism: Anabrus simplex; assembly: GCF_040414725.1. NCBI lineage: Eukaryota > Metazoa > Arthropoda > Insecta > Orthoptera > Tettigoniidae > Anabrus > Anabrus simplex. Next base: position 951,622,303 of record NC_090265.1, on the reverse strand, counting down.
ATAATTTTACCAAATTTCAATTTTCTACCTCGTCTGGCAGGTTGTGCCGCCATCTTGATTTGGAGGGAAGAGGGATAAAAATTAGGAAATTCCCGAAAATGTTTAAGCCCACGAGACCTATAGGTTGTCGTTTTGGATAAATTAGACGACTGCGTTCTTATGCTGAGCCCAAAATTTGAGGCCCCCCAGCGTGCCCCCTTGAGGGAATTTTGAGAATTTTCGATTTTTCTAGGGATCCTGGGGTCATCAGCTTCTCCCGTACCAAGTTTCAAATTTCTGAGATTTCCGGAAGTGTCTCATTAATTCACGTCTTTTTTCATTTTTAAATATTTATATATACATCGCTCCAGACCGACTTGCTTTTATATATACATATTGATAGATGAGGGATAAGCATGAGCACGTTGAAAAGTGCAGACTTCCACTTCGAGATTCATAACTCCTAAAGGATGCATGATATTAACAAACGGTTTGCACCATCAGGCGCCTCATTTATCGCTCTACATGTTACTTTCTATACCATTTCCTCGTATCGCCCCTATTTAGTGGGTAAATTGAGTTAAAAATTTGAATAGGGTGAAATTTGGGTACATTTGTAACGTTTTACATTACTTTTTGCCTACTTATGTACAAGCTAGAATCATGAAATTTGGTCCACATATGGCCCTTGATTGTGCCAATGTGCGAAACCAACTTGATTATCCTATCGTTCATATGAGTGTGTCAAACAATGAAATATACTTGTACAAATCACCAAATTTACGAAGAATCCAGAAATACGGCCAAATCTAACGTATAAGGCAGAGAGATACGACAAAATGTCATAGGACCAAAGTAGTAGATCACTCCGAATTGAAGCGAGATTGTGCCATCCGTTTTGTGATACGACTTACCGCTTAGCTAACAAATAGCTCAAAAGGAATGTCTGCACAGTCATTAAAACTGCCTCCATATTTCGATATCTTTGGGGGGTAAAAAGTGAAAAATTTGCACATCTTGGAATTTTTCCGTCGGGTAGGGAACAAAAGCTATAATTTTACCAAATTTCAATTTTCTACCTCGTCTGGCAGGTTGTGCCGCCATCTTGATTTGGGGGGACGGGGGATAAAAATTAGGAAATTCCCGAAAATGTTTAAGCCCACGAAACCTATAGGTTGTCGTTTTGGATAAATTAGACGACTGCGTTCTTATGCTGAGCCCAAAATTTGAGGCCCCAGCGGGCCCCCTTGAGGGAATTTTGAGAATTTTCGATTTTTCTAGGGATCCTGGGGTCATCAGCTTCTCCCGTACCAAGTTTCAAATTTCTGAGATTTCTGGAAGTGCCTCATTCATTCACGTCTTTTTTCATTTTTAAATATTTATATATACATCGCTCGAGACCGACTTGCTTTTATATATATAGATATGTCTGTTGACCTCGCTGTTTTGCACCTTAGAACATCAAACACTACCACCATCAATCATTATCACCACAACCCAGTAGGTAACCTACAATTTCACATCATTCTGAAATAAGCGATATACAAAAATTAGTTCGTAATATTCAGGAAAATGAAGAAGAATAAGAAGAAGAAGGGGAAGAGGAAATTTCCAACAATTAGTAATTCTATCATGAGAGATCTTGGAAAGCTCAAAAACAAGATTCGTAGCGCGTTTTAAATTCACGCATATTTTATATTGCTATTCTAAAGCAATGTTATATTTCAGAGGTTTTCTCGTTTCATGAGGGGTTTCAAACGTTTAGAACACCGCCTATCGCTAGCCAACCTGACCTGGAATGTGAGGTCAAAGGAGTACCGCGGACCGAGCACATTACGTCCCCCTGTTGCCATTGTGTCACCACTGATGTGACAACCTGTAACATAACCCTTTTGCGGCTTCCAGCCACCGAAATATAATCCTCCCCTATGTCTCGTAAAGAGGATTATTATTTTTTGAAAAACGTATTGTGAAAACCACAATGACACAACGAAGTGTTTTGATGGCCATATGATCAATATGTGTGTGCTTAAAAGGGGTGACTGACTCAGTTAATATCTTGGCGGGGACACCACATGCTCACATCGCTGTCGTCCGCTGCTATTATTGCATCACGGCTTACAGGCTTATGTTGTACAACAGTGTGTAATACAGTTCGCTACATGTGTCCTACACTACGTGTTCGAACCCGGACAGAGTCGACTGGGATTGCCGAAGTTTCAAATGTGAGAGATCGTGTTTACTAGATTAAATTATTATTTTCACTGTAAACTACTAAACAATAGTTGATGGGGCACTATAGGCCTACACATAAAATTCCCCCCCCCTTCTCGCCGTGTGGACTAACTAATTGTAGTTAGCCTTACCTTATATTCTGTTCCACTCTGCGAAGGCCATTTTTAGGTGATGCTATCATTTTTCGAAGAGACCGAATTCTTCGACTTCCTCCTACGATTGATGGTAAGAGGGACTGATAACCTCATCGTATCGTTCCTTGAAACCAAAACCATTACCACCACCAGAAGAAGATTAAATCATACCATCCACACGCTCTGTTAAACCGCTAATGCCCAAAGAAATAAACGAATCCTTGAGACTGCAATATGTTCTAACTGGAAAAGAATTCAATTCAAATATACTCAGCTCTTGATTTACCGTAATCGGATCAACCGCGTTGAGGCTTAACCACGATATCAAAAACACTAAAAATGCACGAGTGTTAGGGGTTACAGTAATACAGAATTACAAACGGTCGGGATAATATTGCCAGGATGATGCTCAAATCACCGAAAAACTAGTTTGAGAAACTTGAGAAGCAAAATAAAGAAAAAGTGTTTCTCGGTACAAAAGCAGAGGACTCCGACTGGTTATATTCAGAAATAGTAAAGTTAGGTATTCTGAATATTTTTCTTTGCCTTATTAGTTTTAACAAAAAGTGCTGTTTATTTTTCCATTTATTAATTGTGTTAAGTGCTTCCTTTACTGCAACGTGTAGTATGATACGTTGTCCTATGCTATACTGTACACCGATATATTTACCAATCAGTGGAATATAAGCTGAAAGTGAATGAAACTATAACATACCTGATCATATGAACGATTTTTCTTTCTTTCTTTCTTTCTTTCTTTCTTTCTTTCTTTCTTTCTTTCTTTCTTAATCCTTTTGCCCTCCATGGTTGGTTTTTCCCTCGGACTTAGTGAGGAATCCAATCTCTACCGCCTCAAGCGCAGTGTCCTGGAGCGTGAGACTTTGGGTCGGGGGGAGGATACAACAGGGGAGGAGGTGCAGTTCCTCGCCCAGGCGGCCTCACCTGCTATGCTGAACAGGGGCCTTGTGCGGCAATGGGAATATCGTAAGGGATATACAAGGAAGAGGGAAGGAAGCGCCCGAGGCTTTAAGTTAGGTACCATCCCGGCATTTGCCTGGAGAATGTGGGAAACCACAGAAAACGATTTCGAGGATGGCTGAGGTGGGAATCGAAACCCCACTCTACTCAGTTGACCTCCCATGACTGAGTGGATCCCATTCCAGTCCTCGTACATCTTTTCAAATTTCATGCCAGGGCCGGAAATCGAATCCGGGCCCCCCGGGGTGGCAGCTAATCACACTAACAACTACACCACAGAGGCGGACCATGAAAGATTTGTCAATGAATTTTAAGTAAATTATTTTTACAATATGTATTTGAAGTCACTGAAACCTCTCACTAGCAATATTTTTGTCATCTACCTCAAGGCTGGTTAGACCGAGCTCGATAGCTGCAGTCGCTTAAGTGCGACCAGTATCCAGTATTCGGGAGATAGTAGGTTCGAACCCCACTGTCGGCAGCCTTGAAAATGGTTTTCCGTGGTTTCCCATTTTCACACCAGGCAAATGCTGGGGCTGTACCTTAATTAAGGCCACGGCCGCTTCCTTCCCACTCCTAGCCCTTTCCTGTCCCATCGTCGCCGTAAGACCTATATGTGTCGGTGCGACGTAAAACAACTAGAAAAAAAAAGGCTGGTTAGATCCTCATATAGAACCACCAGGTTTTGTGGTTATAGGTGAATCGAGAAAACCAATGGCGCCGCTATAATGGGGCATACTATACAAGATGAGAAGAGCGACAATTTGCCATTCCTTTCCTCACTGAACCAGAAAATGCTATTGTGGTACAACTGACTACGGGAAACACCTTCGTAGCACCGGGACGCACTAGTTGCGTTCTGAATATTAATACTCAACGCTACTCATAACTCGGTAGCTATAAACTGTCGCAGCCATAAAAAGAGTATGAGACATTAGTGGATTCTACACTTTCCTCTGGGCCATGGGACAGATTCATGAAACGTACAGTCATTAACAAACAGCAACAGACAAACGGACACAATTCAATACTGTTTTCACAAAAAGAATGCTACACATGCTAAACAACAAGATTTAAAAATACGTGATGAAATACAAGATGGGCCGTGAGTCGCTTGACGAAATAGAATTTCAGTATCAAATAATTACTACAAACAAATAGATACAGAAAATCGTTTGGCCTTTGATCTTGCCTTTGTCGTCATCATAGAATCCGTCCGGTTATTCATCTGAGATTTATGAGTAAGGTAAGTTTTTAAGTGGAAGAGTTACCAGCCCTTCGCACAACCCCCAACCTGGAGGACCAGGGACTCTTCTGTAGGGGTTACCATACCTTAGCCGAGGGACCCAGTTTTAAGACGCCAGGTACTCGCCCTCACCCATCCCCATGAGGGGTAGGATTTGCTGGTTATATTGACAGATGGACTGTCAACTAAAGCATTTCTTGAGTTTTAATGGCAGCACTTACTCGACATCAGTGCAACCCCCAAGACTCAACAACCAGCCATTGACCCTCCTCCTTTACCGGGCTTGGGACCGGCACTAGGAAATCCGAGTCATTCCTAGTGGCGGAGTGCAGGATGATGAAGATAAACTCCAGAAATCAATACATCAGTTAAACACCATTTGTAAAAGTTATAATCTTCGGCTATCCAGAACAAAAACCAAAGTTATGGCATGGCATGGCAATCAATCAATCAATCAATCAATCAATCAATCAATCAATCAATCAATCAATCAATCAATCAATCAATCATCAATCACAACAGCGCATATAAGTAAAACTTCACACATTTAATATTTCAATATAATAAAATTCTAGAGAGGAACATACAGCATAGACAAGGCAATATTAAAACAACAAAAAAAGTGCAGTACTTTACCTAATCAGAATCTGATAAAGGACGAACTCCTTCCAAGTCGGATTCCTCTCTCGCCTCTTCATCACTGCTGCAGCGGCCAGTGATTATTAAGGGAATATGACTGTTCATACAGAGCGAGTTATCCGTGTGGTCAAGGTAGCTGTGTACTTGTATTCGGGAGATAGAGGGTTCGAATCCCACCGCCGGCAGTCCTGAAGATGGTTTTCCGTGGTTTCCCATTTTAACACCAGGAAAATACTGGGGCTGCACCTTAATTAAGGCCACGGATACTACGTTTCCGGTCCCAGACCTTTCCCAACCTTCTGTCGCCGAAAACCTTCGATGCGTTACTGCGACGTTAAAAAGTAGAAAAAAAGACTATTCAACAATAGGCTATATGTGCGATGAATAAAGGTCTTTAGTACCTTCATCTCAGTTCCAGTGCTTCATCGAGATTAGCAGTAATGAAATGAGTGTCAATAGTGTAAGAAGTTTCTTAGTTTTTGTACATCCTCAGTCTGAAAACCCATTAAAGTGCTTTGTCCTTCAGTGTAAAAGAAATCAGTGTAAACAAAAGGTAAATTTAAATACACAAAGTGTGTTCATTAGTGTCTCATCGCTATCAATCTCCTGCCATCAGCTGAAAAAACCAAGAATATGTTATGAATTGCACTCGAACTGATTATCCATGAGGAGTCTGCTGAGACTGACCTCTCTCTAGCTATATCCGTTGTCAGTTGCACTTGTCCATATTCTTTGTTTCCTGATTCTGTGATCACTAATCTTATGTAGCAATATATTTTGCTTCGTCATCATCATCTACCAAAGGCAACACCTTGTCGCTGTAGCCACATCTGATACCTTCAATGATGGTTTGGAGAAGAGAGTCATGTCTCAGTATGTGTCCAAGGAACTTTGTTTTCCTCTTCTCTATCTTATTTAATAAACATTGATCCTCGTTAACGTTCTTCAATACAAGGTCATTTTTCTTGTTATTTTTGTTACCCATCCAACTTGGGTTTTTTTGTTTTTTATTCTTCACCCAAACCATATTTCTGCAGCCTCAAGTTTTGTTTCTTCCTGTTTCCCTAATGTCAAGCTTCCGCATACTGTACCCTATAAGGTCGTAAATGAATGGATAAGTCGAGTAAATATAGGGGGTTCGATAACTTACCTGTTATTCCTGTCCAGAATGCACCACCTATCAGCCGTAGAACGCAGGGAATGGGCCGGTTAAATAACTAAAAGGATCTTATACATCTAAATGGACAGGAATTTGCGTTGTATTTGCGTAAATGAGGAACAACTTAAAATCAATCAATTTAATGAACGAAAGCACACACAAAAAATATCAGAAATTCAGGATAACATTATACAGTGCACTAATAGTAAGTGCGATAAATGCCATGAAGTGGCAATGATATAAACAGAATATTGAATCATCGTGATATTTAAACAAAACGTTGAGTCTTTGAGATGTTACTTCATCATTTGAAATTTAATCTGAACGTGAACAAGCCCTGGGTGTACAACACCCTGGCATAGAATAAATGGATTGTAGTATTAGGACTAGTAACGCTTCGCAGATCAATAATTAATACTAGAAAGTTCTCTTACATACGGGATGTAACTACAATGTACAAAAACACAGGACTAATTTACACCCACCAAAAACATTGAGTTTACTGTGGATATGGTTCTACGACATAGAAGAGTAATGAACTCTCGACCCCTAGTAACTTGCGTGTTACATCACTTTCTAATCGACAAGCATAAAACAACCTGACATACATGAATAACACAAATAAATATACACAATGATGCCAACAGTCGGACTCCAATCAGTCACCTAGAATAAAAACACATCAGAAAGGAAGGAAATAATTCACATGTGAACTTCTAACACGAAACGTTTCCTTTGGCTGGGTTGGTTATGTCGCTGACCTGCAGAGTGGTGTGAGGAGCTCTCCCATTCCCGCAGCAAAAAATGTAAACAAACACGCCTCCTCGACCTATTTTCCACCCAGCTGATGCGAACTCAGCAAGACAAGGACTCTTAATCTTCCGCTCTTACTAAAACAGGCGTATAGGCTCTCACAGCCATTCCCTGACACACAAGGGATTATTTTCTTTCATAACTACAAAAGGTTCAGTCGCCGGACCACATCTCGGGTCTACTTCATTAAATATAAGTACTCTCATGTACTAATTCATCACAAACGCTATGGCGCAAATTTCATACGGCGCAACATGCCATTCTTGAGTCCCATGTTCAAGTCGACTGCATAGTTGAGGAAAACTCTGTGGGAAATTTAGATAATCTTACTGTGTCGACGTTGCAACAGCTTATACATAGCATAACCCAAATCACTGAAAATCATGTAAATAAATCATGCAGATCCTGACATAAATTTAACTAGAATTTCACTATCTTCCCAGACATCGTCTTAGAATATCAGAACATTCATTTTGAGGACATTTACGTTACAACAGCTTATGCTAACATGCATAAGGAATAAACTGTAATATTACACTAGAGGCAATCCTACGTTACACCTAAAGAGCGTTCCAACCTTAAATTGCAGTACAGCGTAGATGGAGCGCGCTGTTGCGAAATCGACTCGTGAAGATCACTCTCGAGTGTGACTCAAACAGGGCGTCACAGTTCCACATTTTTCGTTTGTAATTTTGTAATGTTAAGTTCATTCATTCATAAATTAATATTTGTAGGATGGTAAAATAAATACAACATACCTTAATCACTGGCGTTGCTCTCAGACATTGGACGTACACCTTCTATCCTTTCTGCAAGGCCTGATGTTCCCATTGGGTTCGAGAGATTAACTTGAGGATGATCCGGACGATGAAGAAAGTCGTATTAAAAACTTTTCATCGTCGACATCGTCCTGCAATTCGTCTGCTTTCCACAAAACTTTTTCATTTTTCTTTACTTCGTTCACGTAATTTGCCCAATTGTCTTATGTTTTTATGGCATAAAAATTTTAGTTCAGCATTTGGAACAAAACCATGTTCATTACCCGCGTGGACTAAGGCAAATCACGGTCCTCGGATTTTCGGTGGCCTAAGTCCCGAACTCACCCCTTCAAAAGCGGCCTGCCGTGCACTTTTCACTGTCGTATCCTTCCATTCTTTTGCCATTGTCTGCCCAATATTTACCCACGATTCAGCTGTGTAAATTATAGCTTTATTTTGTGCCCTCAAACGTTTTATCCCCCTGAGATATCTGTGCCTCCAGTTAATAATTTCATCGGTTTCAGTGAAAGCTGCTTTATTACCCCGTCTTAAATATCGGAATCCTATATCATGTAAGAAGCGATACAACGTAGTTTTGGAAAATCGTGGCAAAGAATCCTCTCCATTTACGCGACTCAAAATCACGTTCAATGTCGGTGGTATGTTAGCAAATAAAAGAGAGTGAACCGCCCGACGCATCCACTTCTAACAATTTCATCATATTTAATTTTTCTGTCGTCCTTCTCTTTTCTTTTTTTTCCGAGAGTTCGCAAAGGACCATGTGTGTGTTCCTTCCTTACAGCATAGATTGTTCTTTCGGAACAACCTGTAGCTTTAGCTGTTTACTGATTGCGCTGCTCATATCCATAGTCTTTAAAAAATAATCCAGGACACTCATTATAATATTGCGTTCTTTTCCCCTGAGTTTACCTACGGAACGTTTCTTTTTAATTTGACGATCCATTATACATCCTTCTGCACTTTTTCTTCGAACTAAGAACTATACATACGAGCACGAACTGACAACTACACAGACTACACAAACACAATCCACTTGTCCTCAAGAACTATACATTTATCACTGATCTTGTCCGGCTCCATGGCTAAATGGTTAGCGTGCTGGCCTTTGGTCCAGAGGGCCTCGGGTTCGATTCCCGACTGAGTCGGGGATTTTAACCTTCATTGGTTAATTCCAATGGCTCGGGGGCTGGCTGTGTGTGTACCGCCTTCAGCACTAGAATTCATCACAGGTAGGGGCCCCATTCTTATATGCGGCGTCAACACTGGGAAGACCTGCATTCGGCCTCTTCGGAGGCCACACGCCATTAAATATTATATATATATCACTGATCTTTATTTAATCAATCTTATAATACTGATTAAATCACCATTGCACACGGCTGCCAGTATATTTAAAAGCTGAGCCAGCCGAGTCACTCGTGAAACGTAAACAAACGAGAAGTTCTCCCTGTCATAAATTAAGAGATAACGAGATAGGGACTTGAGGTATAATTTAAAAATAACTTCCATATTCGAAGAGCGTTTGCTTTGCTTTAACCACGCCATGATCCTTCTGCACATTTTCTTCGAAATTAGATCCCCACGCACGAGCATGAACTCACGAACCACACAAACGAAATACACTTTCCCTCAAGAATTGTACATATGTCACTGATTTGTATTTAATCACTATTATACATACTACTGACGAAATGAACACTGCACTGCATGCGACTGTCTGGAAATGTTAAAAGCGCATGTTTGGGAGATCACTACCGGTACTTCAGCCAGCCAGCCAGACAGCCAGCCTAGTCAGGCGCGAAACCAAAATTCAAGGAGATATTCTTCCTGTCACAAATTAATAACTAAGCAAGATAGGAACTTCGGGATTGTTTTAAAAATAACTTCCAAATCTGAAGACCATTTGCCTCGCTTTGACCCCCCATGCAAATTCAATAGGAAAGACGCTGGCCAGCGACTGACTTTTTCGTGCCTACACATAAAATTCCCCGAACATGACTGAAAATAAGCGCATATACTGCTTATTGTTATCATTTAAATTTAAAAATAAACTTATCTACATCGAGCTGAAATGTTTATTTACCAGCAGTGAAAAAATTAGGAAAATAATGAATATAAAATAGGAGTTATGGCATGATAAGTTCTATGCAATGAAGATTTTGCATTTGGCGAAACTTTCCATTATATTACCATTTTCACACTAAATTATTTTTTTACATTTTTTTTTTGTTAACGGCATCAAATGCGCCTTGAAATTCTGTACATAGCACGATATTCAACCATTTTAAGCGATAACATTCTTATTCACGGATATTTGGCAAACCCGCTGCATTAGAGTAAGACAGCGCTACCCGCAAAACATGGGAGAAGGAAAGAGACGGAATTATCCCATTACTGATGTACTGCAATTTAAGGTTGGAACGCTCTATAGCTCCCACATATCCCGTACTCACTAACTATACAATTTTCCCATGCAACTGTCCTGTGGCAGTTACTTACTTGTCATAAGGGCTTACTCAATCTAATGATTATATAATCAAGTTGCCTGATGGGATTGCTCAATATCATGACTATATTACACAGCATCCTGAAGGACATAACTAACATCTTAACTAGATTATACTATTGCCAAAAGGGCTTACTAAAATCTTATTTATATAATTAAACAAATAGCTATCTGCGAAATCGTTACTACCCATAACACATGCCAAAACACTTGTTCACTTAGCTCATTGCTGTTGACCTTTCCGCTTTCACCTTGGGGACATGGCTACTCCTTCTTAGCCCATCATCTTCAAGCTGTCGTCCTGGGTCAATCCTCTTGTTCCAGTTTCCAGGGATGGCTCCACCGGGATGTCGTCATCTTGCGGTTACAGTCGGCAGATCTCGTGCTTATCAGCTCTTGAAACTCGGTACAGGTCTTCACTGGAATTAAATGCCTAATTAAATATTTAACAGCACGGTACTACCGGCATTTCTACTCAATTTCACAGGCATAAATCAGCTACTGGCCATCTGCGAAGTTAAACATTATTGTTCTGCGTAGACTGCTTAACCGCGCACTATCTGAAATCAGCAGTCGAAAAAATTGTCATCCTCTTGCTCACCTGATACACACTTGTAAGTCTAGTGGGAATAACACGACTTGCTTTAGTTTATTCCTCCATTTAATCCGCACATTATTATCTATCTACGTAGTTTCCCGTACCGCTTCTGTAATGAAGTCTATACGAACGTCATTGTCTCCGGTCGGATAATTAGACACTAGCGACCGTACTGTAAAGCGTCTGAATGCAATCATTCGATTGAACAGTTATTGAAAAGTTTATGGATCACTGATCCACTGAATAAATATTAGCGCTACCGCACTAAAGTAAACACAGTTTTTGTCCTAAAAAAAGTTTGTGGCGCAATTATTAAAACAGACGGACGTACTCACGACAGGCACAGGAGAAAATCTTGCTGCAGAATGGGATACCTCCCACCAAGTCAGCCAGTAGGGAGCATCTAGCCAAGCCATGCCAGGGGACTAACCGGGATACACACTTCAGATTGGTATGCAGATACTTGATAGCTTCCCACGGTGGTGCGCACTAATGTATAATTATCAAATTCGTTACATATTAATGGCATGAGGCACATCATAATGTTCCTAAAATTCTAAGGATCATTGTCATCTTTTTATCTCCTCTAAAAGTCTGCAGGAAGCGTAGATATCACTCGATTCCTGCGAAGTGAAAAGCCTGTTTCTTGCCGCTTTAAGTTTTGTTTAAGTTTAAGGAAGCGGAGATTGTTATTAGTGGAATACTGTGTAGAAGGGATACTGACTGGAGGGTGACTGGGGTTTAAATGAGACTATGGAGTGGGTATGTGGGAAACTGGGAGTGAAATTTCTAGATCCAAATGGGTTGGTAGGAGATAGGGATCTGCGCTCAGATGGCCTTCATTTAAACCGCAGTGGTACGTATAAGTTAGGAAATTTGTTTGGAAGGGTAATAGGGAGGTACATTCAGGGAAACAGGATGGCCTAGGGAGCGGTGATAAGGGAACAGGGAACTGGAAATCAAGTAGGGATGACATAAAATTGTTAGTGTTGAACTGTAGAAGTATTATAAGGAAAGGAATAGAATTAAGTAATTTAATAGATATATATTCACCAGATATTGTAATAGGAGTTGAATCATGGCTGAGAAATGATATAATGGATGCAGAAATTTTCTCACGGCACTGGAGTGTGTATCGTAGAGATAGGATAGGAAGGGTGGGAGGCGGAGTGTTCATTCTGGTGAAAGAAGAATTTGTAAGCTACGAAAAAGTTAAAGATGAGACACATGAAATTCTAGGTGTAAGGCTCATTTCTAAAGATAATAGGCAACTTGATATATTTGGAGTGTACAGATCGGGAAAGGGTAGCACTGACGCGGATTCAGAATTATTTGATAGGATAGTCAGCTATGTGGGAAACGACATGGAAAGAAATGTGATTGTAGCGGGAGATCTGAATTTGCCAGATGTCAATTTTTTTTTTTTTTGCTAGGGGCTTTACGTCGCACCGACACAGATAGGTCTTATGGCGACGATGGGATAGGAAAGGCCTAGGAGTTGGAAGGAAGCGGCCGTGGCCTTAATTAAGGTACAGCCCCAGCATTTGCCTGGTGTGAAAATGGGAAACCACCGAGCTCGATAGCTGCAGTCGCTTAAGTGCGGCCAGTATCCAGTAATCGGGAGATAGTGGGTTCGAGCCCCACTGTCGGCAGCCCTGAAGATGGTTTTCCGTGGTTTCCCATTTTCACACCAGGCAAATGCCGGGGCTGTACCTTAATTAAGGCCACGGCCGCTTCCGTCCACTTCCTAGACCTTTCCTATCCCATCGTCGCCATAAGACATATCTGCGTCGGTGCGACGTTAAAAAAAATAGCAAAAAAATAGCAAAAAAAAATGGGAAACCACGGAAAACCATTTTCAGGGCTGCCGATAGTGGGATTCGAACCTACTATCTCCCGGATGCAAGCTCACAGCCCCGCGCCTCTACACGCACGGCCAGATGTCAATTGGGAAGGAAATGCGAACGACAGAAAGCATGACCAACAAACGGCAAATAAGTTAATATGGGAAGGACAGCTGATTCAGAAAGTGATGGAACCAACCAGAGGGAAAAATATCCTGGATGTCGTGCTGATAAAAACCAGATGAGCTCTATAGGGAAACTGAAGTAATAGATGGTATTAGTGATCATGAAGCTGTTTTTGTGGTAGTTAAAAATAAATGTGATAGAAAGGAAGGTCTTAAAAAGTAGGACTGTTAGGCAGTACCACATGGCTGATAAAAAAACAGGCATGAGGCAGTTTCTAAAAAAGTAGCTATGATAGGTGGAAAACGGTAAATATAAATGTAAACAGACTCTGGGATGGGTTTAAAGAAATAGTTGAGGAATGCGAAAACAGGTTTGTACCATTAAGGGTGGTAAGGAATCGTAAAGACCCACCTTATTATAATAGAGAAATAAAGAGACTAAGAAGGAGGTGCAGACTGGAAAGAAATAGAGGTATAAATGGCTGTGGAAGTAAGGAGAAATTGAAGGAACTTACTAGAAAATTGAATCTAGCAAAGAAGGCAGCTAAGGATAATATGATGGCAAGCATAATTGGCAGTCATACGAATTTTAGTGAAAAATGGAAGGGTATGTATTGGTATTTTAAGGCAGAAACAGGTTCCAAGAAGGACATTCCAGGAATAATTAATGAACAAGGGGAGTGTGTATGTGAGGATCTTCAAAAGGCAGAAGTATTCAATCAGCAGTATGTAAAGATTGTTGGTTACAAGGATAATGTCGAGATAGAGGAGGAGACTAAGGCCAAAGAAGTAATAAAATTTACATATGATAACAATGATATTTACAATAAGATACAAAAGTTAAAAACTAGAAAAGCGACTGGAATTGTTCAGATTTCTGGGGATATACTAAAGACAATGGGTTGGGATATAGTACCATACCTGAAGTACTTATTTGATTATTGTTTGGTCGGAGGAGCTATACCAGATGAATGGAGAGTTGCTATAGTTGCCCCTGTGTATAAAGGAAAGGGTGATAGACATAAAGCTGAAAATTACAGGCCAGTAAGTTTGACATGCATTGTATGTAAGCTTTGGGAAGGCATTCTTTCTGATTATATTAGACATGTTTGTGAAATTAATAACTGGTTCGATAGAAGGCAATTCGGTTTTAGGAAAGGTTATTCCACTGAAGCTCAACTTGTAGGATTCCAGCAAGATATAGCAGATATCTTGGATTCAGGAGGTCAAATGGACTGTATCGCGATTGACCTGTCTAAAGCATTTGATAGGGTGGATCATGGGAGACTACTGGCAAAAATGAGTGCAATTGGACTAGACAAAAGAGTGACTGAATGGGTTGCTATATTTCTAGAAAATAGATCTCAGAGAATTAGAGTAGGTGAAGCTTTATCTGACCCTGTAATAATTGAGAGGGGAATTCCTCAAGGCAGTATTATCGGACCTTTATGTTTTCTTATATATATAAATGATATGAGTAAAGGAGTGGAATCGGAGGTAAGGCTTTTTGCGGATGATGTTATTCTCTATAGAGTGATAAATAAGTTACAAGATTGTGAGCAACTGCAACGTGACCTCGAAAATGTTGTGAGATGGACAGCAGGCATTGGTATGTTGATAAACGGGGTTAAAAGTCAGGTTGTGAGTTTTACAAGTAGGAAAAGTCCTCTCAGTTTTAATTACTGCGTTGATGGGGTGAAAGTTCCTTTTGGGGATCATTGTAAGTATCTAGGTGTTAATATAAGGAAAGATCTTCATTGGGGTAATCACATAAATGGGATTGTAAAAAAAGGGTACAGATCTCTGCACATGATTATGAGGGTGTTTAGGGGTTGTAGTAAGGATGTAAAGGAGAGGGCATATAAGTCTCTGGTAAGACCCCAACTAGAGTATGGTTCCAGTGTATGGGACCCTCACCAGGATTACCTGATTCAAGAACTGGAAAAAATCCTAAGAAAAGCAGCTCGATTTGTTCTGGGCGATTTCCGACAAAAGGGTAGCGTTACAAAAATGTTGCAATGTTTGGGTTGGGAAGAATTGAGAGAAAGAAGAAGAGCTGCTCGACTAAGTGGTATGTTCCGGGCTGTCAGCGGAGAGATGGCGTGGAATGACATTAGTAGACGAATAAGTTTGAATGGCGTTTATAAAAGTAGGAAAGATCACAATATGAAGATAAAGTTGTAATTCAAGAGGACAAACTGGGGCAAATATTCATTTATAGGAAGGGGAGTTAGGGATTGGAATAACTTACCAAGAGAGATGTTCAATAAATTTCCAATTTCTTTGAAATCATTTAGGAAAAGGCTAGGAAAACAACAAATAGGGAATCTACCACCTGGGCGACTGCCCTAAATGCAGATCAGTATTGATTGATGATTGATGAGGATGGCATGGTTCTTTCCCAAACAAGCTCCACATATCTCGATCCTACTCTGACACAACTTCTGTCTCACACATACAATGCCACACCCGTACTAGAAGACTGCGCCCAAGCTCCTGCTTGCAACCTGGCTTCGCGCCAATTATCAAAGCGTCCTATTGCTCAATAAAATAATTGCGTTAAATATCGCCGTACTCATCATGAACAGTGTGGTTCAATACATACAGTAGCACACTCCAAACAAAGGTCTTGAGAGATTATTTTCTGGTCTCAAGATTGAATTGGTTGTTTAGCAATAATTTTTCTTATTTCGGGGGGTTTGTTTTGCTACCACTAATCTTCTCTTGATTTCCGAAAGGAACCTGTTATCAGAGGTAATTACGCAAGCCAAATAGGAGAATTCTGTGAATTGTTCTTTCAGTGTGATATTTAGTTTAAAGTTTAAAGGCTTCTTTTTGTCTACTCTCATGAATTTTGTTTTCTTTATATTTATTTTAAATTTAAATGTTTCCAAGGATTTGTTGAATGTTCTTAGCATATTACTCACATCCTCTTCATAATTAGTTAAGATAGCAATATCATCTGCAAAGCGGATATTGTCCACCTGAATACCATTAAAATTCACCCCTTTCATTTCTTTAACTGGATTTCTATGAACAGGTTAAAAAGATATGGTGACAGTAGGCAAGCCTTGTCGTAATCCTCTTCTAACCTTTGTTTCTCTTATAGTAGCATTAATATTAACTTCTGTGGTTTGAACTTTATATAGATTTTGCTTAGCGGTTTAAAATATCTGAGAAGAATAAAGAAAAACAGTATATTTACAGGCTGTTCAATCTAGTGGTTGTCTCCCGATGGTGAATGTTTCAAACCGAATGTCTTAACAGGACAAAGCCCACGCTTGCACTGTACAGATGCATAGGGAAGGTCTCCGCGATATCACATGTTTATAATGCCCCAGTAGGTCGGTGGACCTAAGCCTTATTCAACATATGTGAGCTATGACAGGTAGACGACTGAAAAAGTCTTCTCAGCCACTCAAACTATTGAGCAACTGATTCTCTCGGTGCACCAAGCATGGGCAACAATTCTGCAGTAAGTGATCTATGGCCTTATTGACAACATATCCGAATCCATGGCTAAACGGTTAACGTGCTGGCCTTTGGTCCAAGGGGCTCCGGTTTTGATTTCCGGTCAGGTCGGTGATTTTAACCTTAATTGGTTTATTGCGATGGCTCAGCGCCTGATCCCGTGTGACGTCTTCATCATTAGAAATCATCACAGGTAAGGCCCCATTCTCACAGACGAGCAGGTTGTCTGTACGGCGTCAACTCGAAAGACCTGCACCAGGCCTCTTCAGGAGCCATTAATTAATTGACTACAGGCCTCTGAAGATCCAAATGATCTTACTTTGTACTGAATTTTGTTGGGGCTGATGACCTAGATGTTAGGCCCCTTTAAACAACAAGCATCATCATCATCATCATCATCATCATCATCATATGAATTTTGTTCAGAGATGAGCACGGAGGAACCAGCAAATGTTACACTCGCATCACTATTTAGCTTCCGTCCAGATTGCTCACTTGCAGCTTTGTAGTCCTATCCCTCCATGTTATTGCTATTTCGGATAAAGTAATTAAAATATCTGACTTCTACACGAACGCGTTTCTTTTGTTATGTACAAATTCAAAATACCACCCACTTACTTATCACAATATCTTAGGAACCATCAAACCAATGAGACATCGGGGTTCCTCTTAGCTAACACATCTTTTCCTTTCTTTAATTCAACCTCTAAGAGGTAAACATTAGTGAATGAAACACGAAAACTGGGCACTATTTTGGAGAGATAGGTCTCAGGCTGCTAGGATAATTTCATTTTTATCCCACTTCATAACTTGTGCAGTGTGCTGCTATAGAAGTTATTTTATATGCCAGTTGGTAGCGTTCCTATCTCTGTCCATGACTTTCTCTGTGATGTATTAAGAAGACTATACTCGGACATGGAGCAGTTGGCAACTCTTGTTCTTGTTTAGTTGTCCTGGTTGAAAGCGTCGAAAAAAAATGTGATAGTCTTTTCTTAAAATATTTGTCCCCGTGGAATTTGCATTAATTGATACGGTAACAGTTCCTCACTACGTGTTGACCCTTCTGATTTTATATTAAATATTATTGGCAATATATAACCATCCAATAACAAAAAATAGGAGCAGTCATAGATCCAGAAGACGCGTATGCAGTCATCAATTCAGCCCCAATCACTTGATCATCGAAATTACTTTTAAAAATAGCTGGTGTAGAGCCTCTATATATAAATATTCAAATATGATACGCTCTTGTTCCTTATATTGTACACAGATATATTTTATTTGCCACCACTATGTGTTTTCTATCTGGGAAGACGTTGGCTGTCCTTTCTCCATACTTTCTTATTTAGCGCATAACACAGGCAAGCTTAACTTTCCTTTTAAAAACTACGGTGAAGAATGGGTAATTTCTTATATAAATACCTTTTTTTTCTATTTGTTTACGTCGCACTGACACAGATATGTCTTATGGCGACGATGGGATAAGAAAGGCCTAGGAAGTGGAAGGAAGCAGCCGTGGCCTTAATTAAGGTACAGCCCCGGCATTTTCCTGGTGTGAAAATGGGAAACCACGGAAAACCATCTTCAGGGCTGCCGACAGTGGGGCTCGAACCCACTATCTCCCGATTACTGGATACTGGCCGCACTTAAGCGACTGCAGCTATCGAGCTCTGTATATATACTATTCGAATTTCGTACAATTGTAAGCCATGTCAG
The DNA here is from genome assembly GCF_040414725.1 of Anabrus simplex. Lineage (NCBI taxonomy): Eukaryota > Metazoa > Arthropoda > Insecta > Orthoptera > Tettigoniidae > Anabrus > Anabrus simplex. The sequence continues at coordinate 951,604,081 of NC_090265.1, read as the reverse complement.
TTGGAACTACCGTTTGTCAGGTCAGCCCTGAGTTCTTCAGATAACAGTGAGAATGCTATACTTCCCGGGGACGAACAGAATGCAGTGGCTGTTGCTGCCGAACGAGTTAATCGTTTCTTCTGTATTCTGCGTCCGGCTCCATGGCTAAATGGTTAGCGTGCTGGCCTTTGGTCACGAGGGTCCTGGGTTCGATTCCCGGCAGGGTCGGGAATTTTAACCTTAATTGGTTAATTTCGCTGGCACTGGGGCTGGGTGTATGTGTCGTCTACATCATCATTTCATCCTCATCACGACGCGCAGGTCTCCTACGGGAGTCAAATCAAGAGACCTGCACCTGGCGAGCCGAACTTGTCCTCGGACACTCCCGGCACTAAAAGCCATACGCCATTCATTCTGTATTCTGCAATAACTGTTCCGGTCTGTGGAGCTCTTCTGTACTTTGAACCAGAGACAGAAATTCAGACGGCAGTATTCAGCTCACGATGTCCTTGTTTACACTCCCTATAATCTGAACGGGATGAACTCCTGGCTTACAGTGAGCAGAAGTAATTAACGAAGCGAGTTAAATTGGTATTTACCAGCCGACAGGAATAATTTGAGAAAATATAAGGATTCCGTTTGAGCCTAATTTCGTTACAATTACCATAACTTTGCATAATCACCACGACATTCCGAGAAGAATTAATTAAATTGATTCGCTACGAAGTTTTCTGCGGTTTGTAAATACGTCAGAAGCCTTCATTAGCGACAACTGAATTAATTGGACACAAGACGCATGGGAACTTTGTTCCTTCCGCCCAGAGACGATGGATAAAACACTGCCTCCATTATAATTTAAGATTCTCTGGCAAGTCGACCTTAATTAAACATTATTCTGACTTGTTTGAGTATTTCTAAACTCGTCGTCAAAGAACAAGGCAATTTTCAAATTAAACGCAGTCAGAAATTGCAACAGTAATGAGAACATATTCTTTTTACAACTGTAAACCGCAGCTTGAATTGTATGCCAAGCATACTTTGCCTCAGGTGGTGGTGGTGGTGATTATTTTTTTAAGAGGAAGTATAACTTGACAACTGTCTGAAGTAGATATTTTATAAGTTTTAAATTGTGGTGTAACTGTTAAGATAGGCCCTTCATATTTTTCAACCAAGTTGTGTAAGGAATATTCGTGCCATTTAACGTACTACTGGGCATGTGTAGATTCGCTTCATGCGATTTCGCCATGTCAGGCTAAGGTCAGAATGTCATAAGGAGTAATTTATCCTCGGTATCCTCCTCTCTTTTCTCTAACTACGACTTGGTATTTATCGACATTTAACCCTTGTTAAAGTGTTTAGGATTCTAGTCCCATTTTCTGCTACTCACAGCTTAGTTTCGGTTAATTCCCTTATTAAATTGGGCACCCATGCCCATGACATTATTTTGAGGATCTCATGTAATGTTGAACTTGAACAGCAAGTTTCATGAAAATCCACCAATCAATTTTTCCGTAATAAAAAACAGACTAATAGACAAGAATTACACCGAACCCAACATAGGCTAATTATTTACAAAGTATACAGATAGAAGGATATTGTTATACTAACTGTTGTCCACCCATCATTGACGAGTTACTTTGTGTAACTACATTACTAGTGTCATCTAGCAGAGATGAGTGGCAGCAGAAGAGACAAAGCACACAGTAGCTAACAACAGTACCTAGTCGGTCAGTGTATTGTTAAGTTTCTGGAACTTAGGATATTGTAGGCTAACGCGTTTTGTTTTCTTCCGGCTTAGTTAATTAGGACATTTGAAACCTAGGCTTTCAACCCTAATTTTTATGATTTCTTTCTCCCTCATTCTTCGAGAGATTCTTTCTTCACATTTTTGTTCTCATTCCGGTCGTCATAATAATCTTCCTAACGACCTAGTGGTTTTGCAGCCTATGAAACAAACACGTCAATATGCACCACCATTGCCAGTTAGTTCGTTACTAGATTGCAAATCCTGGGCAATATTTCCACGTCAAGGATGCTCGACGTTTATGGGTTTAGGAACACAAATCTATTTTTTAATATCTCATTATTATAACTCGCACGGTAAAAAATATTATTATAAAATATTAGAAACAGGGCTTTATATTTTGTCATGTACACCTTTTTTTCAGATAGAATTAATATTTCCAAAGATATCTGAAACCGCCCTCGCCTCTTACCAGGAAGACAGGTCAAGGATTTTTAACTGGATCCGAGGACAGTTTTGAAGTCCACTCAGCCTACAACTGGGGAGCTATCCGACGGTGAGATAGAAAAAGAATAACGGCCGAGAGGATTCGTCGAGCTGACCGAGCGACACCTTGTAATCTGCAGGTCTTCGAGCTGAACAGCGGTCGCTTGGTAGGGCATGGCTACAGGCATGATTTTTTCGCTTTAACGATAAACGCGACAACAAATATTTTGAAGTGATTTTGAGATATCCTTAAGAATCATATGATTCTGGTTACGAAATCAGTGATTTTGTTTTCGGGAATTACAGCGAATTAAAGCGATAAGGCCAGTTTAAAGCGAAATGCACTTATTTTGCGATAAGTGCGAAAATGCAGCGAAATGAATTGAAAATAACTATCTTGAAACTGTATTCCAATATCACGCGTGTGAAGAGAAACAGATAACAGAATAACGATATCTCAATTCGACAGAAGTATCTTTTCGTATTAATTAAAATTGTAAAGACCCTTAATGGTATGGCCATATAGAGTGACAGCTGCGGCCATACATAGTGAAAAGGGCAATTTGTTATTAATCTTGATTAGGCCTATATTATAGTTCTAATCAAGATTAAGTTACATAAGGCATAATGAATGTTTATCAATTTTGTTTCTCTTTATTTATGTATCTTTTACATAAATAATTCACAAATCTCACGAATTAAATATTTTATGAATAATTTTATGAAATGATTAAAGCGAAATTAAAGCGAAGGAGTCAGCCCTATTTCGCGAAATAACGCGAGAAATTGTTTCCTTTTCGCGAAATCGAACAAAAATTAAGGCGAAAAAATCATGCCTCTAGCCATGGCCCATCGGGGATGTTGTGCCATGGGGTTTGGTTTGGTTTGGTTTGGTTTGGTTTGGTTTGGTTTGGTTTGGTTTGGTTTGGTTTGGTTTGGTTTGGTTTGGTTTGGTTTGGTTTGGTTTCATTTCGTTTCGTTTGGAAGATAATTGAAAATTTGTGAAAAACATTATAGTTACAAATAATTCCGTTCTTATTTCTTGTACACCACCGTATATTAATCAAATATTATATAACCTATTGCGCAGTCCAGCGATCCCTGACTTTACATACCGGGTTTCGAGGAATTCTGTTCAGCCATTTCCGTGATTTCTTAACGAACACACATACGGACAGTCTCAACCTACTTTCGACTTGTTCACACCTAATCCAAAATAGAAACGAACTATGGGGTAATAATTTGAATTGCACGGACAAAATTGTAATTGTATTCATAAAGCAGTCCTATAGATATTATATAGGTTTACACAGTGGTGTCTCGTGGTCAAAGTAGCTGGGTGCTCACACTAGCTATGAACATAGAGAAAAGTAAACAATAAAGAAACCTCCATCCTCATTTGTAAAGGAAATGCATTCTCCTCTCTTTCTGGGCAGCAAATCTCGCGATCACCCTCAAGATGAAGTCTTTCATCTCCCGAATGAGAGGCTTCTCTATTGCCAGCATGGCCAACGCGTTGAAACATCCTTGACACATAGAATTTCGGAGGAATGTCTTGATGCGTTTTAATGTTGAGATATATCTCTCAGCCTCTGCCATTGTTGTACTGAGAAAGGTATTTTCTGAATTATTTTCAGTTAACGATTTTCATATAGCTACATCTCCTTCTGCTTCGCAAAACTCATTCCTCATGTAGAAAACGCACAGTTCACTGTGAAGACGATTTCTGCTCAGTTGTGGATATGTTTTAATGACTGAATTATTTTATTGGAAACTGTCTATCAAAGAGAGAAAAACCCATATTCAACAGCTTGGCTGCGCTCAAATGATCAGAGAAAGAAAGAGATAGACGATCTTTAACTTGTGCAGAAATTATATTACACACTTCTTTGGTGGCGAAAGATTTTTTTCTTCGTTCTTCTCTGGTTTGAGTCAAGTTTTGTGTCTGGCATCTCAACAAGGTAATTCCAAATTTTCTGAACGAGTAGTTGAAAGTCGGAGATAACTTTCAGCACGACAATGGCACCAGTGCTTCTTTCTTGCAGCTGTTGTAAAAATGTCAACGCGAAGCGTTTTATTTTTTCTATTTTTTAACAATTGACATTACGTCTTACCGACACAGATAGGTCTTACGGCGACAATGGGATAGGAAAGGTCTAGGAGTGGGAAGGAAGGGGCCGTGGCCTTAATAGGACATAGCCCCAGCATTTGCCTGGTGTTAAAATGGGAAACCACGGAAAACCATCTTCAGGGGTGCCAACAGTGGGGTTCGGATCCACTATCTCCCGAATACAAGCTCACAGCTGCGCGCCATTAACCGCACAGCCAGCTCGCTTGGTAGGCATTATTTTACTAAACAATGAAAGCCAATAAACACTTTTAGGATCTTCCCAAGTACGAATGTAGCGATCACGTTCCCGTAAAGTGGCTTTATCATCTTCAGCTCTTCAAAGTACTGGATTAGTTCCATTCAGTTTTCATGCAGGGCGTTGACTGTCCTGTTACTGTAAATGTATCGCGTTGGAACACTTCGCAACTTTCAAATCACGAACACAAGCTGGCACATGTCAACTCCAATAGTAAACACAACTTATAGTACATAATATATATCTAGTGCGTGTTCATACTGTCTGTGCGTACCAACTTAAGACCAAGTCACTGAGGAACATTGTATAAGGCAATGTATCGGTGAAATTTGGTGAAAATTGTGAAAAAAAATCCATTTTTAGATTTTTACGTTCTTATAATGTATATACCTTGTACTTTCTTTTTGAGCTTTGTTTTATTTAAATATCAGCCATTTAAAGCCCTTAGCGGCCATTTAAATGACCCGGCGCAAGTGGGCGTTGTCGCCCATCGACACTATTCTCATGATTATCTTTCGTTTTGTTTTTCGAAGATTTTGAATTGAGCGCGAGGGTTGAATGTAAGAAATTTTGTTCCTGGGGGTCTTTGTGGTGGCTATTCTGACGGACTATCGATATATCGAGTGGAATTGGCGCATATTTCAGTGATGGAGCTTGTCCATGTGTTGAATGTAAACAAAGAGTTGTGATCGCGGTTTTTGAGTTTATCATTCATGTTTTAGCCCTATACTCTGCTTTCCTGTAATTTCATAAATGTTATATTTGTAATAAGTGTGTTATAAATGATCCATAAACAATAACAGGATCTACTTGGTGCAAGCAGCTTAGTTTTTGAGGTTGGGATTTGTGAGGTTGTGTAATTATCAGTGTACATAATGGGAAGAAGAATTGAGACTTGTCGTCACCGGAAGAAACGTCCTAGTAAAGTGTTGGATAAGGTGAAAAAATGCCATTTTAACAGGAATAAGAATGAAAAGTACTAGTTTACAAGATCAAGTAGGGGAAGTTAAAATCCCCACACCAAATACTGTGCCCGGGGAATGCATAGTGTAATTTGGGCTAAGTGTCTGAAGAAAGTGTTTATGTCAAATAAAGAACTGGAGATTGCTGTAACATCAGCAATTGCTGAATTCAACATGGGTTGTGCAGCAAGTGAGAAACTAAACGCTAGTGTTAGGGGTGTTAAAGTTAGCAGCTCAGGACAGAAAATTAGTGTAATGAGGGACAAGCGTAGAATTGACCACAGTGGAGTGTCTGGGTGACAAGGGTTCAAAACAGCCCGAAGGAAACTAAAACTCTCAAAACTGCTAGTGAAGAAGGCAGCAGAGGGTCTAACATATGGTGCTGGGGAGTTTTAAGTCAACTAGTTTTAGGTATTGGACTATTGTTCATCTCTAAAATTTCAATCTCTTTTTCCTCAGAATTTATTTTCCAGCACTTTTCAAGATTCAAAATGCTCCTCATGCCACAGTTTGCAATCAATCTACTTGAAACTTATAGGATAGTTTCATATGCAACATAACAACAAACTGATGTGCAAATTTTAAAATGTATGCAATACTTCAGTGGCAATCTAGTTTTTTCTCATCATGATCATCATAAAATATATTTTGAAAGTTAAGCCTATGTGAAATAATGTGTTCCTTTCAGTGTAATTAAAATTTGTCAAAACCCACACATCACTTCTTTTATATTGGTCTTTTAAAACCAAGATTAAATTTTAAGCCAGATCTGTTGAGCCGTTTGGCATGAGGAGCATTTTATAAATACGTCGAAAATTGTTTTAAAAAATTGATAAATTTATGAATATCACAAAAACTGTTACTGATAAAAACTTGAAACTTTGTATGTTGTATCATACTGATACTGACATTAAATGATCAAAATTCTAAGGCGATAGGATGAAAACTGTAGATTTTAGGATTTTCACAGATGCATTGCCTAAGTGTTAACCTAACAATTTCCGAGATATCTGAATTGTTTATAATCTTATCGTACAATAATAGACTATTTCCAAAAATCTGATAGCATATTTTCTTTTTAAATTGTATAATTCACTAACAATAGTGCCAATGCGGTTTGGTGGAGAACAGTAATCGCTGAGAACATACTCGACATTATATGAAATGACATAGGCCTACTTCTATAAACTTAGCCATTAAAGAACAAACAAAATTGCCTCATATCCAAGTGTAGTAAAATAAAAGTGGATGCTGAAAAATGAGGTTAAGAAAAATAATGTGGCAGATCCTACAACGAATGATTTGAAATGTCTCTAAATCTACTGCAAATACCAGTATGCGCTCATACTTTGCCTACATTGCTCTCTCCTGGAGTCAGCAGACGACAGAAAGTTCGCTTGACAAGTCTGGTCATGCAGCACGTGGCCGCAACCTTGACAAACACCGCCCTCTTTAGGTGTTCATGACAATTTGTACCTCTACAGGATCATACAAAATCTGTGATCCGAATATTCATACACGCAGTATTTGCCCCTGCACATCCCAGTTATACAAACTGCCAAACATTGTAGACTTGAATCGCTTGTGATGGTCAGGCAGAAGCGATACATAGCGCAGCGCTTGCATAGCGGAAACAGAAATTTAAAACTAATAACTGGATCACAAAAATATACTTAACTGTTGTTCTTGTAAAATAATTATTCTACGTAATGTCACAGAAATAATGAGGATTTTCATATGCTCCTGTGATCTTGTACGAGATGCTACTGGATTTATATATATATTTATATGTACAGTCGAACCTGCCATTAACGTAACCTGAATAAAGAGGAAAGCTGCCTTAATCAGAATTCGTGTGGTCCCAAAGAAATTCTTTTAAAATCCATGTAAATTAACCTTGATTAAATGGGAACTGTCCAACGTGGAAACGCAAAGGAAAATCGGGCATATAACGGAGATTATTGAATTCGAATACAGTAGAATATTGCTTGTAGCTACAGTTATTTCTACGAATTAGGCTACAGGATTGACTAACTCACCTCCTTGGCATGCTGAGTGGGGTTCAAGTACACAAACCTATTGTACCCGGATGAGATGGGCCCTAGATATCATGATTTGGTATTATAATATAAATGCAGACGTATGAGAATATTAAATTATGTACAGTGTCAGTTCGTGTGGAAAGAAGAATTTCGACATAGTCAGACGGGATCGCGACAATCCGTCGCCACAGTTAAGCCTGTCATTATGAGGAGAATATTTCTTGGTCAGAAAGTTAAGAGGATTAAATCTCGAGCTCACAACAACAGAAGTAATGACTATAAGGAAGTGAAAGAGCATTTATTTCTGAACAAAAGCGAGGCCAGGTGCATCACCGATACGGAGAATATGACATACGAGGATTTCCAACGCCTCGAGGCATTTTGTTGTCGGGTTGCAAGGAAGCGAATTTTGAACTAACCGCTGCGGTGGTAGCCATTGACAAAATTTATCAGAGGCTCGCAGATGCACCAACTTACGAGAAACCGAGGCGAACTCCAGTTAACTTCTCCGATAAAAGTAATTAAATAATTCCAACCACAAAATTGAACAGAGGGGATTTTTGTTATATCATCCAAATGTTGATTAATTGTAATTGTAATAAATTAAAGAATTCTTGGAAATGACCCACGCGAGCTCACCATTGGTCAAGACGATCACGCCATCAGGGACACCAACTTAGCGTGCGAAAAGTGGAGGACAGAAATCAAGTAAAATCTCCATGATCACCGAACGATATGAGTTCAGAATACGACACATGAATGTGTATCGCCAGTTTATTAAGTGGGATAAATGAAGAGATCCAATTCCACCTGCAAATACCGATTTAGGATAACAACCTCCCTCTCCTGGTATGACCACGGATGACCCCGGCGGGAAACCATATCGTCCATAAATAACCAGCAGTGAGACCTCACATCACCAGTTGTTACCAGTCACCACTTGTTACCAGTCGAGCTTCACATCAACCAGTCGTTTGAAATAATTTGATACGCTGACACGGTGACTCCGTAACTCAGTGCCAGAAAACACATTATAGATTCTGTTAGAGTGGAAAGTACGTTAGTACTCATAAAGGTGAATACGAACAGTGAAAATTATTCAGTATATCGAGTGTAAATTATCAGTATCACTGTATGTGAAATTAATACATTTCTCAACATTTCATGTGTTGGAATTTAAAGGATCGACAGGAGCGCCGATAATACTTTTTGAAGGCAGTGTTCAGAGCCTGAAATAAATATTTCATGATAGACGGTGTAACAATTACTGTAGCAGGGAACTGTAGGAGCGAGGCGATCACAAGACGGCATCGTATACTTCAGGAAGTGCGGGATAAAGAACGCGATACGCGCCGGTTCGAATGAAACGACACTTCGTCGTAATGCGTCACGACGTGTGATTCGGGCTCAATGAAGAATAACCGTGCAAATGTAATGGGTCTAGAGGCACCTATAAGTGTTCTTTTATTATTGTATAAATTAGTGTAAATTCTCTAGTAAGGTATTAATCATGGTTAGTGGCCCAGAAGTGTTTTATTGTGTTAAATTTAAAGTGCGATATGATGGACGAGTGAAATTACCATGGGGCCATAAGGCTTCTCATCCGCTACGAGACAATGGAATTCTACATAGGAATGAGTACACAAATTTAATATTTGGGGATGTTATCGCGAATAAACGGGGTTCAATGTAGATTAATTATGGTTACTTAACATGGTTCGCCTCCCGAAACCATGATTTCATTTTTTTGTTAGACGGACGAACTAATTTATATTAACGTAATAATGGGTTAGATTAATAAATTGAGTAATTGTTTGTTGTATATAATGTAAATATGGGATATTTCTTTCAATTAATGCATGCTGTTTGTGTATACTTTGATTTAAGTTCAATTCAAGTGTTAGATTTCTTTTTGTGCTAACCCATTTATTTGATTTTCAATCACTGCGGTGATTATTTGTATTTTAGTTAGGAATATTTGCTACCAGACAGCCAGATTATGAAAGTGCCAGAGTATGTAAAATTTGTGTTGCGTACGGAAGGTCATAAATATAATAATGATACTGTTCTATCTGCTTTGGGTGTTCGTAAGTTCTATATAAGCATAATACTGCTCGGTGTGTTTGCGAGTGAGAAATAATAACAATGTTTGCGAGTTGGCAAAGGAAAGTAAATTAATAATAATAATAATATTTTGTGCGTTTTCAAGTTATAGCATAATTGTCATGATAATGCTTTGTGAGTTTGCTAGCGGAAATAATAATCAATGTGGAGATAACCTGTAGCGTTAAAGACTTTAATTCAGGCAGTAAGTTTGATTTGTACGTACATTGTTGATTTCACGTTTTTGGACTTTATCTTAACCATTAAAATTTGTTTAAAAGCGATAAAGGCACGTGAATTGAATGGTCACGATATGTTGAAAGCCCAGAGTGGTATGAGCCCATATTTAGAGTTGGAAGTCATGAGGGACGAAATCCGGCACGAAGTAGAATTGAGCCGTACTGTTTGTGATGATGAAATAGATAAATCTCAAGGCCTAAAATGATATAGAATGCAAATTCCGGTGTTATGAGTGGCAGAATCCACGCACCGAGGAGTAATTTATGAATTAAATGTTTGAAGAGTTCCAATAAGAAAAAGTTGGATTTCAAATTAGTAGGAAGGAATAGTTAGCAATCGCCGGCATTGGAGGTATTTGCCCAGCCGCGACATGCCATAGGTTGTGAGATGTGTCTTGGGAGGACACGTGTCCCCATAAAATTAACGGCAGTACGAAACTGAAGGTTGCGGTACCGAATACCGTGTTGTCCCGACCGATATAAAGAAGATCTTGGTGGTTCATAACGGGATTTAACACATGTGACTGAATTCTAAAGAGTGGAAATTAAAATATCAAACTTCCCATTTTAATAATAACAATAATAATCCAAGTGAATCTTGTTTTAAATCAATTGCCTAGTGCCAGAGCAGACCGAAATTGTAAAATCTTATGCATTAACCATAAATATCGCTAACGGTAGTGTAACTCGTGAAGTCAAGTTACCATAATAATAATAATAATAATAATAATAATAATAATAATAATAATAATAATAATAATAATATGAAAAGGAATAATAGGAAGAATTTATTCGATTAATTTGAGAATAATTATGGTGAGATCTATGTAAACTATTAAACCCATGATTAATAAGTGATGCGATAATGATAATCTCCACTGATTGAAATAATAATAATAATAATAATAATAATAATAATAATAATAATAATAATAATAATAATAATAATAATTGTACCGTGCAATTTCAAATCTTGCGCCAATTGAAACTCCTCTATAGGAGAAACTCTGAACTTTAAAAACGAAATCAACTCAACTGTTTATCAGAAGATGTCACAGGGTGTTTTTGAATTGCTTTTATTGATCAAGAAGTGTGGACATTCTCTAACATATGTCTCTACTAAAAAAACTATGATAATGCACTCTGGTGCGAAGAAATGAACTTTCTTGGAGAAATTTTGTATTCATGAGTTTTGTCTTTACTAAATTTTGTTCTTTCATTTGAGGGTTGGCAATATTAAGCTTTCTTTCCGCCTGTTTTGAATTTAACCAATCAGTAATTTCTGTAATTAATTTCCCACCAATAAGGTGTTTCTTCATCGATTTGCGTGTAACTTTTTCTGTTAGCCATTAAACCTTTGTGGGCGGGTCTTAACCATTCATGAAAGGTCTCGAATTTTCCGCGAGGGTATAAAAACTGCTGATTTTCTTGTATCCGGGCCACTTCAATAACATCTAGCTTAGCGTGTGGATATGTAGCAGGGGGCGGGAAGCGCCTCTTTCTTCGGGCAACAGATCTTCAACAAGGTAATGGCCATTTAACATTTTTTCTTGGTAGCTCAGCAGTTTAACTCGCGGGGAAGGTTCGAAACCTTTAATATGTAACCCATCTCTTTAAAATGTAAATCCCATTTCTGTCTATGTAAAAACTACAAATCTCTTTAACTGTAAAGCGGGGATAGAGAGTGCCTTACCCTCTCGAGCTCCCCTTCATTTTGAAGTTGAGGTGACTACGTTTTCATATCAGTTTCTTCTCGTCCTTAATGTGTTAAAGTTTTCTCATACGAGTCACCTCCCTAGCTTGGGATTAGCCCCTGTGTAATCGGCCGAGCGCCACTTAGGTTTTAAAATGAGTATTTAGGAGTGCAAGTTCACGCCTCCAGTCCTCACTGTACTTTGGGCCAGTAACTTAACCTGTTGTTTTTCCTTCATGCGAAGGCCCTGTAGGTTGGGTACAAGGTACCCCAGTTTCTTTGTAAGTGTGCCTTGAGTGCAGTTAGAAGTAAAGTTTATTGTGGCCTTTGATAGGCTTGTAAAATTGAGAGCGGGTCCGCTCTTTCTGGTATTTTGAAAGGTGCCTCGGGGAGGCGTAACATTTTGATTGCTGGGAGCTAGTGCTTCATGTAATTAGGGGCGTTCTGCCCTTTGGTATTTTGTGGTTGTGAGCTGAGAGCTCAAGGATTGACGAATTTGGGCTCGTAGCCCAGAATTTGTAAAGACCCCTTAACGTGTGCTTTCTTTTGTAGAGTTTCATTGTACCTGATTTTCTTTGTTATTTCACCTAGTGAAAATTGTTAAATGTTGTTATCTGTTGAAAATATAACCTTTATTTAAATTTTAAATTCATCTTTAAGACTTGTAGTTAGACCCATTCCAGCCCGCACCTTCTTTCACCTCTGCTGATCCACCAAAACCTCGGAACAATAATAATGAAAAGTTGAAGAAGCAGAAGATGAAGAACTTGCAATAGTATTTTGAGAATAATAATAATTGATGAAAGGAAATTAAGATAGTTTTTGGACGATGATTCATTGTAATAATAATAATAATAATAATAATAATAATAATAATAATAATAATAATAATAATAATAATAATAATAATAATAATAATAATAATAATGTATTAGGAAACTGATCATTAAATTATGCGGATAAATTACGAGGAAGAACGACCCTTCGTTTAGAACGTCGGCAAGGGTTAGCATATAATCACCCCGGATGACAACTCATAATCAAATATAGGATTATAATTGAAATTTATGATAATAATAAAATATTTGATGGTAATCAAAGAATATGATAATGATCAGATATAGGATGATAATGATAATTATCTAATAATCATAGGAAGATATGATAGGGACAGTCGTCATGTGTCGAACTGGTCAGAACCAGATATTGGGTTTTCACGTGGGAGATTGTCAGCGGTAGATGCGAAATAATCCACGGGCGGCACATGTCTTCGTTGTCAGAGCGTAGTAATGAACCTTTCCGTACGTCTTGTCGTATTGACAAGTGTAAATATTGAATTGAGCTCTACCTGGCATATTTGTGAATCTGGAAATAATAGGCTAGAGTTTGTCCGTACTATAAATTCCCGTTTTAGATACGATAACATTTCCACGGTGGGTGTCCGGCTCACCAGAATGTACATACCGGAAGTGTCTCATGTCCAAACGGAACGACGAGATGACAGTAAATAGTTACTGTCATGCCTTCGTCTCCGAAAGAAAGATATCCAGCGGTGAAACGTCCACTCATACGGGTGTGGATTCAACCCCCAGTAACCAATTGGGGTGAATTCACCAAATATTTTACACTACCAGAGTAGTGAGGTAAATCCAAGTAGTATGTCATTTACTTTTCAGGATGGAAGTGTCCCAATGTAGTAATTGTCATCATGTGTAGTTTGCAAAATAAGTTAATAAATTGCTCCTCACCGCAATTTCAATAGGAAACAGTTTCCATATCTTTTTATTGTAGTTAGTCCAGTATGTCCATGGAATTTAAGTTGTCACTTCCCAGTCCTATTGTGGAGTTTAAAATTTGTATCCATGAATGAGTCGTCCCCCGTTACCTTAATTTGCATTCCCCGTTCATCACTGAGTTCATTTGGTGCGCCTATATAAGGAATTTTTTTTTTTTTTTTTCGAACTGATCACCCCTGAGATTAATGCGAGTCTGGGACTCAGGAGGTGAGCGGGTGCACTATATACACTGTGCTGATAGCTTCTCCACCAACAAGGATATTTCTTTAACTCAGGCAGTGAATACATCATGTGTCTTGGCCATTCAGTTCTGTAATTACCTTAAGTCTGAGTTACAACTATGGCTTCAAAAATAGAAATGTGTTAGACCTGAATTCGAATATGCAAGTTACTCATGCATGTGAAAAAGACAAGTTATCGGTGGAACAAATTTTCGAAAAGTTTAAAGTTGGAAAGACCCAAGTTTACGAAATTTTAAAGGTTCGAACCGAGGTTAAATGTGAGTGGCCAAACGGTAATATTGTTTTTAGCTAGTGACTTTACGTCGCACCGACACAGATAGGTCTTATGGCGATGATGGGATAGGAAAGACCTAGGAGTTGGAAGGAAGCGGCCGTGGCCTTAATTAATGTACAGCCCGACTATCTGCCTGGTGTTAAAATGGGAAACCACGGAAAACCATCTTCAGGGCTGCGGGCAGTGGGATTCGAAATCACTATCTCCCGGACGCAAGCTCACAGCCGCGCGCCTGTAACCGCACGACCAACTCTCCCGGTAAATAATATTGTATTGTGATATAGCGTAGTGTACATGAGATGTTTTGGTTCTTTTTCGTGAAATGAAATGAAATGAAATTAAATTAAGTATATTCTTAAGAAAATAACATACTCTAATAGTGTCGGTATTCGTGCAATAAAACAAATTCAAAGGATTTTCACCTGCATCCTGAATCACACGTTTATGGGGTATGTAGTTGTGTAATTATTTCAGTCCTCTGTCTGGAACCTGCGCTAAACGGAAACCTCTCCACAACGGAAATATATACGGTCCCGTGCAATTCCATTATGAGCAGATGGATAGCGAGGCAAATGATCTGATATTCTGAAACAGGTTGCGAGACAAATTTGGATAGGAACTGCAAGTGATAGAGGAATTTGCAGAAAAGATAGAATTTAGGTATAAAGTTATTTTTATAGATTCTTATAACTCCCCGTATATTCGTGCCTTGTTTAAGGAGATATAGTGTTTTAGTGCACTGGTATGGGCTAGGTCAAATTTATTGCTTTCATTGATCTGACTCAGTCTCATCCTTGGCTTTGACAATATGAAGGTGACCGAGGTATGAGCGATGCTAGTAACAGCCGGTTTCTGCTATGAATGGTGTAAAAATGTTGCTCATAGGGTCGGTTGGTGCGGGCATTTTCAGTGGGCTTGGCAGACTGATATGTCATAGCAACTTCTTGCTCGGTGAGGAAAGCAACGGGAAACTACCTCACTCCTCATTTCACTTAAATGCTTCTTCAGTGATGCCAAGGATCAAATCTCCTTTCAGGTCGAGTACCCAATAAACAAAAAATAATCTTCTTACCTTAAAACCTGGCACTTAAAAACCGACTGGAAAGATATGCCTAACCGAGCGAGTTGGTCGCGCGGTTAGAGGCGCGCAGCTGTGAGCTTGCATTTCGGAGATACTGTAGTGGAAAAAATGAAATGACGTATGGCTTTTGGTGCCGGGAGTGTCCGAGGACAAGTTCGGCTCGCCAGATGCAGGTCTTTGACTTGACTCCCGTAGGCGACCTGCGTGTCACCGTGCCAGCGGCAATTATGGTTAAAATTCCCGACACCGCCGGGAAACGAACCTGGGACCCCTCTGACCAAAGGCCAGCTCGCTAACCATTTAGCCATGGAGACGGAAGGATATAGTGGGTTCAAAACACACTGACTGCAGCTCTGAAAGTGGTTTTTCGTTGTTTCCCATTTTCACCCTAAGCAAATGCTGGGGACTGTAGCTTAATTAAGGCCACGGCCGCTTCCTTCCCACTCCTAGCCCTTTCCTACCCAATCGTCGCCATAAGACCTGTCTGTGTCGGTGCAACGTAAAGCAACCTTTAAATTTATATACCTCAGATCTCAAGTTTTCTTCAAGAAATAGAGCCAAGTAACAGAACAAAGTTAAGGGTGGTTTCGTTAAAACAAACTAACGTTTACAACACAAAGTTTCTTTCAAAAGACGCTCACAATAAATATGTTATTCAAAAACCGTCTAATGTTAGTACAGAGCCTTTGTTATGCAACATCGCTCCTTGTAAGGTTACTGAATTACTGCCATGTCTTCAGAATTCAGGGTCTTCTCTAATTATATCATCAAAGCCCTCTGTGTCTTTATAATGGAGAGGGAGAAAAATTTCCTCTTCATGCAAAGACGCTTTGCAAAACAGAGCGGTAACTTCACTTCCTCCAGCGCACGATCAAGTTTGCATTATCAAAACAAGATTAATAATTCATAACGGGCCTAATAAAGATCACACAAGGTTGGCTTTTGATGTTGCCAACACGAAACAAAACAAACACAAACAAAATGGCTGCTTTACTGGAGCAGGGAGAGCCTATTGATTAGCGTGATATATCAAACGATAATGACAGTTCTAGGAGGGTGTGCAAACAGCGCTCTAAGTCAACAGGGTCCAGCAGCATCCCTTCCACCCATACCCAGACTAAAGACAACGTTTCAAATGTCAGTGACGCTCTTGAGGAAACTAACGTTTCACGACTGTTCAGAGGTGCTGTTGAGAGATACAAGGCACCGAGATAACTCTGGTGTTGATCCTACTTGTGTCTAGTTCGTTCTACTCCTTCTGTTCTGTCCTACTTTGTTTTTTCTCCTGACATTGTTAGCTTTTGTGAACTCTCCCTTGACTCTCATATTATCTTGCGTGCTACAAGCTGGACTTTTGCGTACTAAGTTCACAGCCACGGGTCCTCCAATTGTGTATACAATTCTTGTCACGGAGTAACTATGATAACGCGCGACTATTCTTCATTTGGCTCGACTTCAGACAAGGTCTATAACTCGCACAAGCAACTCATGTGACTGCTCCACACACTGAACGACTCAACACGTATCAATGAACACAACACTACTTGACACCAACCACAAGATAACGACAACTCCCAAATCCATCACTACTTTAACACTCCACCCAGACGACACTTACACTCACTACTGCAGCTCGTGGTGAGCCTGCTTTTATATACCTGGTGATGAAGGTCTGGTATGTTCGGGGTGCGTCCAAAATGGGAACGTTCTAGGTTCATCTTCCAGCAAATCCACGGAGACACAGGACAAAAAGCACAGTAGAGGCAGAGGCCGTCACGTGACCTCAGGCTGGCCGGGCGCTTTTCATCGTGACACACTCATCCATTTCAGGAAATACCGAACGGGACTTCCAGAGGGCTGGCAGTAGCATGAGCACATAACAATAGCAACATATGAAATGTGAAACTGACAAAGTTATTTTGTTAATTAAAAAATACAGAAAAATTATCATTCTTTCGACTTAAAACTATATAAAAGTGAGTGCAGAGCCTTGTGTGTTAAAAACAAGTTGACTTAATGGGAAGTCTGAGTCATGATATGATTGTGTCAAGTCTTAACTGTACTAATAGCTTTTTTTAATTTCGTGTGGCTATTTCTAGCCAAGTGCAGCCCTTGTAAGTCAGACCTTCCGATAAGGGTGGGCGGCATCTGCCATGTGTAGGTAACTGCGTGTTATTGTAGTGGAGGATAGTGTTATTTGTGGTGTGTGAGTTGCAGGGATGTTGGGGACAGCACAAACAACCAGCCCCGGAGCCATTGGAATTAACCAATTAATGTTAAAATCCCCGACCCGGCCGGGAATCGAACCCGGGACCCTTTGAACCGAAGGCCAGTACGCTGACCATTCAGCCAACGGGTCGGACTGTACTAATAGCTGCAATTATATCATTGTGCTCGGTTCACCCGGAAGGACGTGGGTTCGATTCCCCTTCAGGAAGTCGAAAAATTTAAGACACGAGATTTCCAGTTCCGGAGGTGCATATGGTCCTGAGGTTCACTCAGCCTACACCGAAAATGAGTACCAGGTTAATTCCTGGGTGCAAAGGCGGCCGGACATAGAACTAACCTCCCTACCCCATCAAGTGCGGAGGTTACGGATAGTGGAAGCCTTTACCTTCCACCCTTACATGGGCCTTCATGGCCTGTAAGGAGATTACTTTTTTTCTTTTTGACTGTTCATTGGGTCACTGTGCTACCACTCATGTACGTTGTAATTTCAGAGCCACTTAATTATAAAATGAAATTTACAGATGCTAATTATTGTTATCTAATTATAGGCTATAAAATGTATTGGGTGTAGTAGATATACTTGCACTTCAAAGTCCGTAGGTAATCATTAATTCCCGGTCTTCTTTTGTAGAGAATGATGAAAGTGCCACTGTGCTCGGAAAATGTATTATTGCTGTTTACACAAAAACATGTTTCTGGCACTTTCACGCTATTCCATCTTTGGTCCTCAATTCAAACCTTGTTTTAATAGATGACTTCGAACATGGAACCAAATTATTAGTGAATTGTATATTACTTTTCTATTCGTTACGATGAATAGATCTAAATGGAGTCAGCATCTTGTGTGGTGTAGGCCATCAATTACGTGAGGCCGGCCTGAGTGGCTCAGGCGGTTGAGGTGCTGGCCTTGTGACCCCAAACTGGCAGATTCGATCCTGGTTAAGTCCGGTGGTAGTTGAAGGTGATCAAATACGTCAGCCTCGTGTCGATAGATTTACCAGTGCGTAAAAGAACTCCTGCGAGACTAAATTCCGGCACATCGGCGTCTCCGAAAACCGTAAAAGTAGTTAATGGGACGTATTATTACTAATTAGGTGAGTGAATTCTGTCTAGTCCGCCTCTGTGGTGTAGTGGTTAGTGTGAATAGCTGCCACCCCCGGAGGCCCGGATTCGATTCCGATTCCCGGCTCTGCCACGAAATTTGAAAAGTGATACGAGGGCTGGAACGGGGTCCACTCAACCTCGGGAGGTCAACTGAGTAGAGGTGGGTTCGATTCCCACCTCAGCCATCCTGGAAGTGTTTTCCGTGGCTTTCCACTTCTCCTCCAGGCAAAATGCCGGGAGGGTATCTAACTTAAGGCCACGGCCGCTTCCTTTCCTCTTCCTTATCTATCCCTTCCAAACTTCCCATCCGTCACCAAGGCCCCGGTTCAGCATAGCAGGTGAGGCCGCCTGGGCGAGGTACTGGTCATCCTCCGCAGTTGTATCCCCAACCAATGTCTCACGCACCAGGATACTGCCCTTGAGGCGGTAGAGGTGGGATCCCTCGCTGAGTCCGAGGGAAAAAAACAACCCTGGAGGGTAAGCAGATTAAGAAAGAAAGAAAGAAAGAAAGAAAGAAAGAATTCTGTCTGATTACCTGTGTCGTTGGCCGTCAATCACCATGTGAGGCCTTGAAGTGAACAATGTAGCTTGTTTACCATTCAGAAGAACATGATCATGACCTTCTGTAAGAAACCATCCCAGCATGCGTCTCGATCGGAAACGGGGATAAAATCTTAAGGATAGCGACAGCGAAATTGGAAGCGCCTGTCTCCCTCATCCATGTTTAGGCCTCGTCCATCATATCCGTCAAGTGCCGAATTCGCCGTTAGAGTTAAAGAGTAGCTACTGGTGACGAACATCTTGTGTTCTGAAATCTGCATAAATGTTACCGTTGATTCTCACAAGAGGTGCGTTAGCCTCATATATATGTTGTTTTGTTGATGCCGGGGTGAGTGGCTCAGAAGGTTGAGGCGCTGGCCTTCTGACCGCAACATGGCAGGTTCGATCCTGGCTCAGTCCGGTGGTATTTGAATGCGCTCAAATACGACAGCTTCGTATCGTCAGATTTACTGGCACGTTAAAGAAATCCTGCGTCAAAATTTTCCGGCACCTCGGCGTCTCCGAAAACGGCCAAAAATGTAGTTAGTGGGACTTGAAGTTTATAATCAATTGTTTCAGGTTTATATTTTATTTTTACTATTAATATTGTATTGTAGCCTACTTTTAGAATAATGAGTATATTTCCCATCTTTTTATTTTTGAAAGTAATTAAATCCCAACTTTGTTCTTTATTTTACCGGGCGAGTGGGCCGTGAGCGTAGAGGCGCGCGGCTGTGAGCTTGCATCCGGGAGATAGTAGGTTCGAATCCCACTATCGGCAGCCCTGAAGATGGTTTTCCGTGGTTTCCCATTTTCACACCAGGCAAATGCTGGGGCTGTACCTCAATTAAGGCCACGGCCGCTTCCTTCCAACTCCTAGGCCTTTCCTATCCCATCGTCGCCATAAGACCTATCTGTGTCGGTGCGACGTAAAGCCGCTAGCAAAAAAAAAAAAAATGTTCTTTATTTTAGGTTGGGGTATCAACCTGAGCGACTACTTATTATGTTATACATTGTTAGCTTCATTACCTTTGTTGGTAGGGTGACGTAATAAACGCTTGTTCTAGCCCGAGGTAGCGCAGCTCTTTCCTAGCACCCCCCCCCCCCCCCCGCGATAGAGGTGAGCTAAATGTACCTACCATTTAAACCACATACCAGCCATGTTACCATTATTACATCTCTAGCAGTAGCGGCTTTTGAACCCGGGCTACCGCAGACAGCAGCTAACCGTTCCACTACGGATTCGTGACGTTAAGCCGTCAGACGTTGTCAGCGTCACACACGTAGCAGTTCTTCAGTTGCAGCTTCGAATACTAATTCGGAAACATATAAATATAACTGATAGAATTTATGGTAATTTGGATGCTCGGCCCCATGGCTAAATGGTTAGCGTGCTGGCCTTTGGTCACAGAGGTCCCGGGTTCTATTCCCGGCAGGGTCGAGAATTTTAGCCATCATTGTTAATTTCCCTGTCACGGGGGCTGGGTTTATGTGTTGTCTTCATCATCATTTCACACTCATCACGACGCGCAGGTCGCCTACGGGTGTCAAATCAAAAGACCTGCACCTGGCGACCCGAACCCGTCCTGGGATCTCCCGGCACTAAAAGCCATACGCCATTTCATTTCATGGTAATTTGGATCTTAGAATATTAATACATGTGAATTTATTTAATGTTCTGTTTTATTTGGTTTTGATTTTGGCCCTTTTGGTAAAAATTCCCATATTTCGTGTTCATTTATGATTACCTAGGGCTCACGTTGAAGCTCCTGTCTCTGACTCAATGATTTTAGCATGAGTGTTAATAAAGTTAGGAGGGTATGGGCTATTACGCGTATATTCTATAATAGTTTCACTAGAATTGAAGTACATTTATATTTGGGTTGATATTAGTTTAGTTGGCTGTGTGTTGGTCAGTTTAGTATGTTTATATCAAACGGATTTAAAAGCTTTAATTGCCTATTCTTCTGTTTCTCATATGGGATTGTATAAGGTGGGTTAATAACATTGAGCATTTGGGGTTTTAGTAGAAGTTATATACTACTCTTATAATTGCTCATGGGTTGTGTTCTGGTTTATTCGCGATAGCCAATATTACATATGAATGGCTTGGCAGACGTAGTATATTAGTAAGGAAAGATTTAATGAATTTTATGCCCTCGATGGTTATATGATGATTTTTGCTTAGCTCCTCAAATATAGCTGCACCACCTTCATTAAATTTAATAGGTGAAATTAATCATCCAGACGAGGTGTCTGGGAACACCCATTTTTAAAAGCACTTTCCACAGTTTTTCCCACCGAACACAGTGTCCCTAACTGGACTGAATTTCAACCGGCCTGATGAGAAGCGATTATGTGATTGTATTATCATGTCTCTCCCCCAGTACATTATATCATATCAAGGAACATATATCACAATCCCGAATAATCAAAATTTGACCTCTTAAACCACGGAACTGATGACCTCCATAAGTTTAAACTTAAATGAAATAACACCAACCAACAAACTGCCAAGTAAATAATTATATTGATAAACATGAGCGCGCGGTGAGGTGGGGGAAAAGGTATGTTGGAGCTCTTTAGGATAGCACGCCATATTTACTCCCATTACTTCACCAAGCTGTGTATAAATATTCATTGTCTCTATTTTGTAAGCTAATGTCTGGCGCTACTCATAGAAAGAAGACTCCCCTGGGACGGGAGGGTCGAGCAAGTATAATTACATCTTTTCCGGAGAGTTAGGCTTCACCGCGGCGCGGAATAGCAATGAAGTAGCTCGTTCAGCATAAACACTTGCCATGGCGCCTAGCCGTTGCAGTCAAACAGTCACCTAGTGTGGATAAAGGGATTATTTATGTTGGGCCACCATTCCTTCCTTTTCCAAATATTTCAGTTATTTTTCTGTAATTAAAGCCTACGATCCCTGCGTATGAAAGGATGTAAGTCATATCCACCCCCTAGGCTGCTGGAATTGCCACCCTAGTTCCGGGGCCGGTTGGTCTGATTCGATACCCGGCTCTATCACGAAAAATGAGAGTCCTAGTAGGAAATTTGTTACGCTGTTCACTCAGAAGCACTCAATGAGAAGATAAAATATGTGTCACCGTTAGCCACTCTTGAAAAAGTTTTGAAGTTTCACTTCTTTAATTTCAGACGAAAATATAGATCACAGTCGCTCTCCTCTCAAGTACACACTCTAGTGCTCTCAAAGTGCATGGAACTTGAGGCATAGCTTAATATAATCATATCGTCGTTGAAGAAACAAAACCTCGTATGCCGAAATCCTCTTCCTATCCATTATTTTTCTTAAGACAAGTCACGCCTCCCATCCACATGAGGATACGCAGAATATCAGAACAATTTCCGTTCTGTTCATTTTCCTATGCTATTGTGTAAAGGAAAATAACCTTAAATATAGGATATACCGAAATTCGCGCACTCGGGCGTCGCAGCGCGACTCCTCACATGCCAGCAATAAAAAATTGTCTGGTTTCGTAGCGCATTCCTATCTACGAAATGTCACTGTAATATTTGTCCCAAATGGAACATAATAATTGCTTTTACACAAATAAAGTAGAAAATCTGCGGTAAATTAATAAATAGTATGAAATATTTTACTTGCAGAGAATGATATGGATACATACTTTACTACCTTACAACTATTTTTTTCTCTGCTACGTGCAGCGCTTCCGTGTGTGTTTTGTTTGTCTAACACTTTCGTGTGTGATGTCTTTGCTCACTGAAGTTGTTTGAATTAATTAGGTGTGGTTTTCTTCATGTTGTTCATTCGTTTTGTGCCCTAACTCATTCATTAAATGGTATAATTATGTATTGGTCCAGGGATCATGCTATTTTGCTGTTTAAACTGCCCGCGCTAGTCATATTGACAAAGATAATGAGAATTCACAGACATAACACTCCTATTCGTCGGTGCTAGCCCTGGATCTCAAGAAGGAAACAAAAGACGGCACGAGCAGCGGAATACAACATAAGGGAGTCCTGTCTACAGCCCGTAAGTACGTATACATACTTCTCTAGTAACGACGGTATTATGTCCGCCTCTGTGGTGTAGTGGTTAGTGTGATTAGCTGCGACCCCATGAGGTTCGGGCTCGATTCTCCGCTCTGCCACGAAATTTGAAAAGTGGTACGAGCGCTGGAACGGGTTCCACTCAGCCTCGGGAGGTCAACTGAGTAGAGTTGGGTTCGATTCCCACCTCAGCCATCCTGGAAGTGGTTTTCCGTGGTTTCCCCTTCTCCAGGCGAGTGCCGGGATGGTACCTTACTTAAGGCCACGGCCGCTTCCTTCCCTCTTCCTTGTCTATCCCTTCCCATCTTCCCATCCCCCCGCAAGGCCCCTGTTCAGTAGCCTATAGCAGGTGAGGCCGCCTGGGCGAGGGACTGGTCATTCTCCCCAGTTGTATCCCCCGACCCAATGTCCCACGCTCCATGACACTGCCCTTGAGGCGGTAGAGGTTGGATCCCTCGCTGAGTCCGAGGGAAAAACCAACCCTGGAGGGTAAACAGATTAAGAAAGAAAGTTAATAGCTTGCATTCTGGAGATAATGGGTTCGAACCCCACTTCTGGTAGCCCTGGAATAGGCTTTACGTACTTCCCCATTTTCACACTAGTCTGTACCTTAATTAAGACCAAGGTCATTTTCTGTCCACTCCTATCCCGTCATCGCCATAAGATCTATCTGTGTCGGTGCGACGTAAAACAAATTGTAAAAAAAAAAAAAAAAAAAAAAAAAATCTAGAAGAATTCCTCCTGATAGCGAAGCTAGATCCACACCTGCTAAGTGTATGTACTCCCAAGTCATCATTATGGTAATGTAGGACCATTTCACTGCATAGTTACTCAACAGTCCGCCTCCGTGGTGTAGTTGTTAGTGTGATTAGCTGCCACCCCCAGAGGTCCGGGATCGATTCCCGGCTCTGCCACGAAATTTGAAAATTGGTACGAGGACTCGAACGGGGCCACTCAGCCTCGGGAGGTCAACTGAGTAGAGGTGGGTTCAATTCTCACCTCAGCCATCCTGGAAGTGGTTTTCCATGGTTTCCCACTTCTCCTCCAGGCAAATGGCGGGATGGTACCTAACTTAAGGCCACGGCCGCCTCTACCTCTTCCTTGCCTGCCCCATCCAATCTTTCCATCCCTCCACAAGGCCCCTGTTCAGAATAGCAGCTGAGGCCGCCTGGGCGAGGTACTAGTCATTCTCCCCAGTTGTATCCCCGGACCCAAAGTCTGAAGCTCCAGGACACTGCCCTTGAGGCGATAGAGGTGGGATCCCTCGCTGAGTACGAGGGAAAACCGACCCTGGAGGGTAAACATATTAAGAAGAAGAAGAAGAAGAAGAAGAAGAAGAAGTACTCAACAACCTGACAATATCGACAGACTCAAGAATTTACAAAATAGGTGCTTCTAATATCGCCTGAATTATTTTGAATCCTTTCTCGTTACTTTATCTGTGAAATGAGTTAGTTATAAGGGTGGTTGCAAACAACGTGGACCAGGTATATGAGCGTTTGAGGGTTGGTCATACTGATAAATAATTTGAAAAAAAAAGCAGATATCATACGCCGTTGTCCTTTTATCACCTGCTGAAGTTAACCAATCAGATTGATTCTCGAGTGAAATCAAGTGGTGTTCGTAAATCTGTACGTGACTTAAGACCGGCTTGGGAGCACCAATCGAAGATGTAAACTTCGCCAGGGGAGGGATTTGAACACGGACCTCCGAGCTGACAGGATCACGCCATTGCAAGTGCGCTACGGTACACTGGCTGAAAACCACGGTGTGTTTGTGTTTGATGCTGATTTGTCAACCCGGTCTTAAGCCTTGTGTAGATTTAGCAACACCGCCTCGCAAAGACCATTTGAATTCGTCCGCGAAGCGATCTTATTGGCTAACTTCAGCAGCTGTTAAAATGACAACGGAGTATGGTATCGGCTTTTTAAGAATTATGTATCAGTATGACCAACCTTGAACCAGTCTCCGCTAGTTTCGGATCGCCTGGATCGGGGGAAAGAGTAATAATTTATTAGTGAGTGAGTGAGTGAGTGAGTGAGTGAGTGAGTTGAATGCTCTCGCCCTATAGCTATCTGCGGAACCCCAGCAGCTAAGGTAAGAACATTCCAATGTAAATGAGTTAACGAATTCATGCATACATGAAAAAAGAAAAAAGAAAACTGTCTTTCCCAGTCACAGATAACCACCAACTGGGGAAAGAGCCCTTATTATTGAATTAATTAATCAATCAACGAATAAATCAAAATTAAATAAATGCTCTCAGAGTAAAACAATCCAAAAAATGAGTAAAATCGCAATAGGCCCTACATGCAAGGAAAATCTTGGCTTCTTTAATATTTTTTACAAGGTATATTTATTGATCTAAGTATACCTATACAGTATTTACCAACGTTTTCTGTTATCCCAATCTGAATAAGTGTAAAATGTTGTCTATTTGCTGTTACTGAAAGATATTTATTCCGTATTATTAAGGGAAATATTATTGTGAATGTATGTTAATTAAAATATATATTTAAGTTAATGATGTAGACCTATGGGCAGTAGGCTATGTCCTGCTCCTTGGCTGAAGTTTCAGCGTAGTGATCTTCTGTTCAGAGAGTCACGGGTTCAATTCTCGGCCGGATGGACGAACGGCATGTTATGTTACTTCATATATCGTCGCCTAAGAAACAATATCTCGTATCTCACAATGCTCTTCCTACCCATTCTGTTCCGTAAGACATGTCGCGCCTCCCAGTCACATTTTGCTATGGTTACGTGTTGAGAAAAATGAACGTTACCTTACAGTGCTGTAGCGGTGTATGTTTGCATGACGTATTTACGCATTCCTACAGTATTCTGTATGTAAGGCTTCATTTTCCTTTATACATAGGCATACCAAAATGAACACAACGTAAATTTTTCTGATGGACTGCATATTTATACGGGACTGGGAAGCGTGGCCAGTCCTAAGAAAAATAATGAACAGGAAGAGCATTTTGAGATACTAGGTATTGTTTCTTAGGCACCGATATTACTCAATGAATGGTAGACGTTCACCACCACTTAGTCACAAGTGGTACTATCTTGAGGATCAACTCTTAACAGTTCTACGTGCAATTTTAAAACTATCGAGCAAGCAGGGCGTGCGGTTAGGGTCACGTATCTGTGAGCTTGCATTTGGGAGATGGTGGGCTCAAACCCCACTATCGACAGGCCTAAAGAGAGTTTTCCGGGGTTTCTCATTTTCACACCAGGCAATTAATTAAAGCCACGTCTGCCACCTTCCCAATCGTAACTCTTTCCCATCTTTGTGTCACCGAAGACCTTCAATGTGTTAATGCGACGTTATACCGCTAGCAAAAATCAATTGTAAACTGCACCCATCGACTGTTTTTCCAGCCTTATCTACCCAACAGGAGAATTGGAGGCATCTGGTGAAGAGCAACTGATGCTATAAGAAATTGTTAAGAAAAATTCAGCACCACGTTGAAACCTCGCTGAACTATAGACCATTATTCGTTTTTTTTGAGGGAATTCGAAACAGACTTAATCACTTTTTGGTTTAATAAATGGTAGAAACAGCACAGCTGAACACATACAAACACATGCAACGCATGCGTTGATTTAACGGAGGATACACGCCTCAAATCCTCATTCTCCGAGCAAGAAGAATTATACTCCGCACGGCTCTACTTCTAAATTGACTTTTTGGCAGATTTTGGCTCCGTCTGGTGATTATGCGCTGAAGCATAGGCATCCAACCAATCCCAAGCTGCCATTCATATCGATTTATATCGGCAGAGCACGATCTCGAAACCCAGTTGCCAACTCTAATATTTACATTCACCACGTGGTTAACCTATCTCACTCAGCGTGAATGGTATTTGGTACGCTTAGCGATCTTTTGCATTTTCCTTCAGTAATTAGTGTGTTTTTCACATTGTTGGAGGGTTCTAGTGACTGAGATCAGTGGAGTGTTCCCTTCGTAGGCCATAGCCTCCTTCCTGTGCCAGCCATTAGCGGTGAGTGATGTTTTATTTCCTCATTCTCTTTTATTCTTAATAATATATTCTCTTATTAGTGTCAGATGTTGTTAGTAAGTGTAGTTTTTGTGAATTTGTTTTCAATCCATATTCATTCGTTTTTCTGAGTACGGTATTACATTTTACAAGGGCTGTTTACCGCGGTCGTATTGCATCAGCTGTTCTCGCGGGCGTAGCGCGCTGGCAACAGAGGAAAGTCGATGCTCATTTGTTTTGCGAAACTTCAATTTAGAAGTAAGGCCGTGCGGAGTATAATCAGTAGAGGTTTAAAACCCGATCCAGCTGGGAATCGAACCTGTGATCCCATAGACCACACGCCACCATAATAAACAATTAGCTACGGAGCTGGACTAACGTTAGATGAAATGTACCATTATCTCTAACTCCCACTGAGCCCACTCTACAAGCTAAGTCGTAGGAAGTTTCTTAGTGGTGTACCAAAAAAAAAGCTAGTGTAGCCTACAGGGATAATGAGATGGTTGGTAAGGTCCTGGAGGTTACTTTCGTAAGAATATGTTCTCGTTAAAAGGAAATAGGCATTCTCAAGATTCCACACATAGGCGTTATTCGCTAGCTCGGCGACCTGTATGCCTGCAGAAGGGACACCCTTCAAATGGGCTCAAATAGCTCCCTCGTGCTGTAAATATGACACGAGGGTGAACCCATTATACTGCACAATTCTTAACTGTAAGATAACTCCTCTGAAAAAAGAATGTTTAAAAGATGATCGTCTCTTTATGTGCCTTATAGAATTACTACAGATTATAAAGTTCCTCCATTCACATTATAAATTGAATGTCAAAATAGCTAGCAACCACAAAAATATGATTGAATAGTTCCCAGGCCAAAAAAAAAAGCAACTAAACGATTCCTTTTTTATATTTTTTTTCTATAAAGAACTAAACGAGTCGTGACAGCTGGACAATGACACAACCAGCAGGCGCTCGGGTGCTAATTGTGGAGAACTCGGTCAAGACGCCTTCTTCCCACACCCCTCCTTCCACAATGAAGCTCACCCCCAACACGGCACGGTGGTCCATGCGGAGTGAACACTCGGCCATGCCTAAAATAGAAGTATTACATCCTAACTGCAAATTTTTACATTTTTGTGTGACATTCGCTAGTTGCTTTACGTCGCACCGACACAGATAGGTCTTATGGCGACGATGGGACAGGAAAGGCCTAGGAAAGGAAGCGGCCGTGGCCTTAATTAAGGTACAGCCCCAGCATTTGCCTGGTGTGAAAATGGCAAACCACGGAAATCCATCTTCAGGGCTGCCGACAGTGGGGCTCGAACCCACTATCTCCCGGATGCGAGCTCACAGCTGCGCGCTCCTAACCGCACGGCCAACTCGCCCGGTATATGTGACTTTCGATCGAGCCTCTTGGTTTAGAGGGATCTGAAGCACAAGGATGTGACTTTTTCATTTCAAAAATCCATGTTTAAAACTATGGCACAAATGACCTAGTTGGCCTACAGTATATCACGGTTCGTTTTCCTGGGGGCCTGGCCCCTCCCAACTATTGGGGAGTGCAACATCAGGCAAGGTGGACCTCATAAAAAAATTAACTGTGATGTAAGCCTACTAAGTCTTACGTACCGAAGTTTCAAGGATCGAAATTGACAGAAGTAGGAAGGCTTTTGAAGTACGAGAAAGTTGATGGCCCTTTTCTTTCAAAGAAACATGGAATGACATCTGATGACCCTGCCCTGTTATGAAATTACGGCGTAATTCGAAGCTCCTACAGTTCCAGAGAAGAATTTGGAGTAAATAATGAACGAGAGACAAAAATAGTCATAATGCGGCCGTAATTATCACAAATCGAATAGTAGTCTAGACTCAGGCTTGCATTCAGAATGGTTACTGATGGGGCTACAAATCCCTCCTCCACACACACACACACACACACACACACACACACACACACACACACACTCCCCGAACCACTCACCTACCCGAAATTCTGAAAGAAATGTGGGATTTTTCAAACAACGGTAAATTTTATTTTTATTTTGTTAATGTATTGCTGCAGTGTTTTGCGAATATTTTCATGATAGCCTATTATTAACAGCCTATTAATGAACACCCACTACTATAAGCACAACTTGTAGTGCAACAATTGCAATTTCTTGGTCGTTTTCTAAGAATTGCTACCCTCAAATGCTCCAGTGTATCATAGCAATGACGTCTGGTGATTGTTCTATTGGAGGTGCCATCATTTCAAAATGTGTAAACAAATTTTTCATAGTTGCAAGTACCGACAAGTGCATTTTTACCAATGCTATAAGTTACATGAAATCACATTGTTTAGCTATGCTATTGTACAAGACCGTTATTTGAATAAGTATCAATTAAAAGTATAAATTGGAAAACCAAAATAAATTTAGACATAAAATTATAGTTTCCTTGTGGCTACTTAATTCTTGATATAAAGGCTAAAGACAGGCATTTATACCAGTGGAAGCACATGCTTCCCCTAGTGCACCGTCACTTCATTGTCCTACATAAGAAGCTTGCAGTAGTGTCTCAACGGCGCACTAGCACCAGCGTCTTGGAAAGGTGTAGCAATCCAACTGATGAGCCCACTGCTACACTGGGGCGAAACGCTGGTGATTTCACGGTTGAAAAATCCTGAAGAGCTTAAATATTTTTAACATTTGCAATCGATGAAGTTAAATTATGGTTTCCTTCTGGGAACTTCATTTTTATAATAATAAATTTTTATTGCCCACAATGTGCAAAATTTGCATATTAGGCCTACATCAAGCAAATTACAATTCACTTGGAGCCGATGACCTCGATGTTAGGCCCCTTTAAACAACAAGCATCATCATCATCATCATCACATTTCATAATAATAATAATGCTATTTGCTTTACGTCCCACTAACTACTTTTACGGTCTTCGGAGATGCCGAGGTGCCGGAATTTAGTCCCGCAGGAGTTCTTTTACGTGCCAGTAAATCTACCGACACGAGGCTGTCGTATTTGAGCACCTTCAAATACCACCGGACTGAGCCAGGATCGAACCTGCCAAGTTGGGGTGAGAAGGCCAGCGCCTTAACCGTCTGAGCCACTTAGCCCGGCCATCACATTTCACTCAAGGAGAACATTGTTCAGAGCAAAATTGATTCGGAGAGACTGTTCTCTTCTTGCACTTCATTACGTGATATATATCACACTTGTTAGGCTCCATGGATATATGTTTAGCGTGCCGGCCTTTGGTCACAGGGGTTCCGGGTTCGATTCCCGGCAGGGTCGGGAATTTTAACCATAATTGGTTTATTTCGCTGGCACGGGGGCTGGCTGTATGTGTCGTCTTCATCATCATTTTCATCATCATCACAACCACCACCACCACCACGACGCGCAGGTCGCCTACGGACGTCGAATCAAAAGACCTGCATCTGGCGAGCCGAACTTGTCCTCTGACACTCCCGTCACTAAAAGCCATTCGGCATTACATCACACTGTTCATTGCACAATACACATTCACACTCCTGGCTGGCCCGGTGTTAGGATTTCTTGTCACAGATACGGTAATGAAAGCCGTGTATTTCAAAGCGTGTCACCAAATGTCTCAACTCGTATTCCTCTTTCATCCAATCCTTATTTATCAGTGCATCTGTACTGTAAAAGCTTTCCTCGATCGAGTCCCTTTTCTCTCGTAGTTCTCGTAACAGTTCCTCGTATGTCGGATTTTGCTGCAGAGGCATTTGTAGTCTTAAATCCTCTATCAAGAAGGTTTACCGGGCTAAACCATATATGTACCGGGATCGGGTGAATTTATATTCCTCTAGGACCCTCTTAAGCTATCTCGGTTTCATGCTTTCCAGTTCTCGTGGCTGTTTACACAATAGGTACTCCCATATTACTTCTAATCCGTATGTGAGCATTGGTAGCACTTTGACTTGGAAAAGTTTCATGGCCGTCTCCAGTGACATTCTTTGCAGATGTTTGATTACACTTATGCTTCTAAGTGCAGCAGCTAGTGTTTTTGAAAACATAATTATTTTTAATCCATACGCATTTTCTTAAAATTCCAGTTTTTAGAAAATTATTGAACAAATTAACAACCCCTCAGAAAAAAGATAATGAAGAAACAATGCGTAGGACGTGCTCACCAAAAGTAGCCTATTTGTTCCAAAACGTCGAACAACGCCTTCAAATGAACTAATAAGAACGGTACTGAGAATAACACGTGCTTCCGCACATAGGAATAAATAACCAAAGCTATCGCCAAGATACGCGCGAGTACAAACACTTGTCACAATTTCAGATGTCGCGAAACTGAAATTTACAAAATGCCTTACCTCTCACTTCAAAGCTATTTAATACACAATATACATTGTCTGACAAGAAAATTGAAGCTCGGGGGCACGCGGCTGTGAGCTTGCATCCGGGAGATAGCAGGTTCGAATCCCACTGTCTGCAGCCCTGAAGATGGTTTTCCGTGGTTTCCAATTTTCACACCAGGCAAATGCTGGGCCTGTACCTTAATTAAGGCCACGGCCGCTTCCTTCCAACTCCTAGGTCTTTCCTATCCCATTGTCGCCATAAGACCTATCTGTGTCGGTGCGATGTAAAGCAACTAGCAAAAAAGAAAGAGAAATCGAAGCACCCAGAAGGGGTGGTGAGAAGGTATGTGATGTTATTTCAGTGATTAAAAAAAGGAGCCCAGTTATCAGTATGAAGTTGCACCCCCTCTGGCCCGGATGGATGCACTGATTCGGTTGGGAGGGGGTCTCATAAAGCCGTTGTATCCTCTCCCCAGGCAAACTGGACCACAACTGTTGTAACTGGTCCTTAATATACTGGATTCTGGCACTGGGACGGAGTTGACGTGAGCTGGTCCCACACATGTTCTATCGGAGACAGATCTGGAGATCTTGCTGGCCACGGGAATATCTCAACATCACGCAAGGAGTTCATAGAGACACGTGCCGTATGTTGACGATAATTGTACTGTTCAAAAATGAGAGGTAACACATGAGGATGCATGATGTTCGTGACGTAGCCTACCATTGTGCCGTCAGAGTTCCCTCCATCACTACTCGCCGTGACCTGATGTCATATCCGACGGCTCCCCACACCACGATGCCAGGAGTAACGCCGCTGTGCTTCTCCAAAACATTGGAAGAATGGGACCTATCCCTAGATTGCCGGCGTTCATCAGCAGTCCATGCTTCTTGGCACGGCACCGCTCCAAACGCAGCTGTTTGTATTGTGGTGTTAACGACAGCCTACGCATGGGACAGTAATTTCCTAGTCCGGCTGCTGCTATTTTCTGATCAATAGTGCGGGATGACACAGAATTCTTGCAGGGAGTGCATCACTTGTTCTCGGATGGCAGGCACAGATGTGAATGGGTTACGATATGCTTACATTTTCACACCAGGCGAATGCCGGGGCTGCACCTTAATTAAGGCCACGGCCGCTTCCTTCCAATTCCTAGGCCTTTCCCATCCCATCGTCGCCATAAGACCTATCTGTGTCGGTGCGACGTAAAGCAAATATATATAAAATAAAAAAAACAACAACAACGATATGCTTGGTGCACAATTTGCTGATCCTACCTTGTGGTTGTCAGACGTGGCCTACCGGAACCTTGAAGACGAGTATGCCTGCCTTCACGTTCCCTTACAGTCCGAGATCGGGCCACTGTGACATCCGAATGCCCCACAAATCCGGATATTGCACAATTCGACCAGCTGGCCGAATGGACACCCACAATGACGCACCTTTCAAACTCAGTCAGGTAATGATAAGTTATCTCACACAAGTACGCGGCATCCCCATGTTCTTGACAGTGATCACCTAATATCTGGTGCTGTTCGCGCCTCGTATAGCCTATACACTAGCAGGCCTGTTAACAACAATAAACACGAACAAAACCAATGCACTGCGGTGGCCGTTCTGCCTGTCACAGAGAATTGCAACTCTAATCATTTACATACCCACCGATAGTGTGTACATATTATAATTATATTGACATCCGACCATTTCTTCAGGGTGCTTTAATTTGTTTCTCAGGCTGTGTGTATGAATTAGGAAGGGATATCCGCTGCGCTCTAGAATAATAATAATAATAATAATAATGGCCTCCGGAGAGGCCTAGTGCAGGTCTTTTCCTAGTAGACGGCCCAGAGGCGACCTGCATGTCTGTGAGGATTGGGCCTTACTTAAGATGATTTCTAATGCTGAAGACATCACAAACACCCAGCCCCGAGCCAGACGAATTAAACTTAATCAAGTATGGTTAAAATCCCCGACCTTGCGGGGAATGTACTTTGTACCAAAGGCCAGCTATGGAGACGGACACCCTGTACGATTACACACACAAATAATTTAACTGTCTGAGGTGCAAGGGGCATATGTGTCCCACATTCTATTTACTTCACAGTTCACATGAACCTATACAGTACAGTGCTTAAGTTAACGACGGATAAGCTTGTAGTTTTGCACACACATAAATTAACGACGCTATTCATAAACGCATAAACACCAGAAACGATAACAATTTTGATATTTTGTGCTTGCGTTCGGGTAGGAAAAGGTAACTGTGTCACCAACTTACATTAATGAAATAGCAAAATTCATTACAAACATCCTAGAGAAAAATACCCCCCATGGGGCAACAGCCCCGAAGGGCCATGGCCTACCAAGCGACCGCTGCTCAACACGAAGTCCTACACTACCTCACGAGCCACCCCTGGTATCACAGTAATTGTCGCTCCCCTGGTGAGGAAATCAACCACCTTGACCATCCTCTAGACAGGTCCAACCTGGCACGCAGTGATTTCCATTTCTTCGGGCCATTGAAGAAACACCTACAGTAGGTGGTAAGTCATTCAACGAGGATATGGCCGTTTGGCACACCCCATCATGATGTGACTTCAGACTCTGGAAGCAGATTTCTCCCATGCCAGCATCGATGCCTTGGTGTGCCGTTGGAAGAAGTGCTTGGACGAGAATTTCGACTGTGTTGAATAATAATGCGTACCAGTACCCTGCTCATACAGTATCTTATACAGTATCTCCTTATACAATACAAAGGGCACTAGGAAAGTTTTGTCATGTGAGTGCAGTATCCAGCAATCGGGAGATAGTGGGTTCGAGCCCCACTGTCGACAGCCCTGAAGATGGTTTTCCGTGGTTTCCAATTTTCACATCAGGCAAATGCCGGGGCTGTACCTTAATGAAGGCCATGGCCAGTTCCTTCCAATTCCTAGGCCTTTCCTATCCCATCGTCGCCATAAGGCCTATCTGTGTCGGTGCGACGTAAATCAAATAGAAAAAATAGCAATGTGAGTGAACGCTTTAGACTTTTTCAAAATAATTTCAATACACTTCTCCATACGTCGAAACCAGTCACTGAACCAACTCTGCCACTTTTCTTCGGTTACATTTTCACACTCTTGATCCCATGCTGCCAGAAGCTCCTCGTCGGATGCAAAACGCCGCCCTTTCAGCTTCACTTCTGGGAAGAATGCGAAGTACCATGGGGCAAGATCAGGACTATATGGAGGGTGATCAAGCATAATCAACACTGATCTGGCACGAAAATCCATTGTTACATTAGCACGATGTGCTGGAGCATTGTCGTGATACAAGAGCCAAGTGTTGAGCCGTGACCTTGGACGGAGCTGCTTGAGAGCCTGGATGACCTGAGGCAGACAAGTCTCACTGTACCACTTCACAGTAACTGTCCTTTGTGTTTCTAGCATAAACCGAGTCAGGATACCCCGTTTAGTGAATATTGCAATCATCCTTTTCTTAACTGACCTTGACTTTCGCACAGTCACAGGAGTACCCTCATCTTCAGACAGCCACACCTTGTTCTGGGATTTTGTTGAGATGATGATGATGATGATGATGATGATGATGATGATGATGATGCCTGTTGTTTAAAGGGGCCTAACATCGAGGTCATCGACCCCTAATGGTACGAAATGAAATAACAAAAAGTTCATCCTCTGACCAAAATAAAATAAAAAATGTCATGAAGAATGAATGGATGGACATAAACTCAACCACAAACAAAAAACAAACAAACAAACAAAAACCAGTGGATCAGACTCAAAAAAGATTGCAAATAATATTATTACTGACCATGGGACCACTTATAAAGCACAATGATGCTTGATGTCTAAAGGGGTGCAAAATCCACGTCTAAGGCCCCACAGAATGGTAGACCCTACATGTCGCGAGTAAAGTAGAGCCATGGCATTTGGCATGTTGGGGTACTAATCAAAAGTAGCGAAGACTCACGGTGTTCCACAGAAGATGGTACTACTCACAAGGATTGCACTTCGTACAGGGAACGCAGACCTATGGTGTTTCTCACACAATGACGCCACTCATAGCCAACGCAAACCGATAAGTTTCCCCACCTAGGTGTACTCATCACGGGCGCCGGTATTCCCGTGGTGTTCCTCACATAACGGGTACTAATCACAGGCAACGGAGACTCACGGTGCCGCTCATATAGCGGTACAACTCACAGGCTACGCTCAGACCCGCGGTGTTGCCCACATGGGTACAACGCACGGGTAATGGAATCCACCAGGCCAGGCTTTTACTGCTACTAATCACAAACCTATTTCGTACCAATTTAGTGATACTACTCGCAAGTAAATGCAACCCATGGTGTTCCCCGCATGATGGTACGAATCAAGAGTAGTTTCATGGTTCTAATTCAATCATCCCTTGGTCGCTCCTTGTAGTCACCTCTTACGGCAGGCAGGGGATACCGCGGTTGTATTCTACATGTGCGTCCCCCACCCGCAGGGGGTAGTGTGTTTGGTCCGCGAGAGGTATTTTATTTCCCTCAAGTCCGCCGGCAAGCCGGTTAGGACCCCCCTATCCGCCACCTGGGACGCGCCACGTGGGGGTATCACCTCTCCCCCTGCTACGCCAGCGTAGTAAGTTCGTGGATTTTGTTGAGACATCGTAATAATAAAGCCAAGTTTCGTCACCTGTAACGATGCTATTGACGTTACGCGAAGTCCCATTTTCAAAATGTTTTAGCATTTTTCGGCACCATTTCACTCGATGCACCCTTTGTTCCTCTGAAAGTGAATGGGGCACCCAAAGGGAACAAACCTTTCTAACATGGAGTTGGTCGTGTAGAATTGAATGAATAGCTGGTGCAGGGATGTGGAGGATCTCTTCTACCTGCCGATATGTCAACCGCCTCTCTTGCTGCAACATTTTCCTCACAGCTTCAATGTTTTCCTCAGTCACTAATTCAGACGGTCGTCCAGAACGAGGATGGTCTTCAACCCAAAAATTTCCCCTCTGGAACTCTTTGTACCAGCGGAAAATTGTTGTCCGATGTGGGCAGTCTTTCCCCAGCACAGGAGTCATTTACTCCACGCACTGGTCAACAGTTAATCCACGAGCAAAATTGTAGCGGAAAACTGCGCGATATTCACCTTTAGACCACACTGACATCTTAACTTGCTTTCATTCCCACTGCTTGGTAACAACTAGTGTGAAGGGTGCGCCTTGCTGTCTTCTGGACCGGTTTTCGCCGTCTTTTCATCCCTCACCATAACAGGGGTGTCCAGCCAACTGTTTTTGACTCTTGAAAAACTTTCCTAGTGCCTTTGTATCTGCCAGTAAAATAATGTTTCTGCGCGCGAGCTCTTCTTGCCTTATTGTAGGAATTGTTTTGAGCTTTAATAATGTTGTTCCTTAGTTTCGAATTTAAGGACATACATTCTCAACAGTTACTGCTTCGTACCATGAAGCATGAATTTCTTTGTTTCTTTCTCGAATTGATCCAACATGAGATAACCATCGTTTTATTAGGATTTAAACATTTCTTCCGACGTTAACTGCCAGAATTTTGTTCAGCAGGAACTCTTCTACTTGCCAGAAGCCCTTTAAATGAGATAACTAAAGAAATAATGGCAAGGAGAAAATAATAATAATAATAATAATAATAATAATAATAATAATAATAATAATAATAATAATAATAATAATAATAATATCTACAGATAATTTGACTGGTGAATATACCAAGCAGGCTTCAGAAAGAGTAAATCGTGTACTTAGCAGATATGGAATCAGAAGATGAGATTAAGGGACCCCGAAGTACCAACAGGTTTGTCACCTTTATGGACTTTAAAAAGGTGTACGACTCTATTGATAGACAAACCTTTTTTGACATCCTAGAAGAGTTCAGAGTGGACAGGAAGACAAGAGTACTACACTTCCAGCCTCTCAGAGACACAACATCTAAAGTATTCTTGGTGAAATATCTGATCCTTTTGAAGTATGCACAGTACTTTGACAAGGAGATGGCCTATCCCCGCTTCTGTTTAACTTAATGTTAGACAAAGTCATCAGAGAACGCCAAAATAAATGCTGCTGTTAGTTGCTTTACGTCGCACCGACACAGATAGGTCTTATGGCGACGATGGGACAGGGAAGGGCTAGGAGTGGGAAGGAAGAGGCCGTTGCCTTAATTAAGGTACATCCCCAGCATTTGCCTGGTGTGAAAATGGGGAAACCACGGAAAACCATTTTCAGGGCTGCCGACAGTGGGATTCGAACCTACTATCTCCCGAATACTGGACACTGGCCGCACTTAAGCGACTGCAGCTATCGAGCTCGGTAACGGCAAAATAAATGGAAGGTGTAAGCATAGGGACTTCGCGACAGGGAATAAAGATTGAACTGCCTGGCTTCTACTGACGATCTAGCTATCATTACTAAGACCAGTGAAGAAACCACGTATGCCAAAACATCAAACACAGGCTTCCAAATATCGCAAGAGAAAAATTCATTTAATGGAAAATGTACATCAAAGGAAATCCCCACTACAGACGAAATATGAGACAGTTTCATATGTATCTTCCTTCAAATATCTCGGAGATATCTTACTACCCCCTGGACTGTACAGTAAAGGCAATTTAGAACGCCACCAAACTTCAGAAAGCGTACAGAGTAACGTGGAATCACTACAATAAAAGAGTGATGTCGCTTAATGCGATACTTCGGTATTACATGACAGCTATTTTGCCGAAAGCATTATATGCCTCCGAAGCTACATCTCTAGTAAGCAATTCTAAAATTGATGACATTGGAAAGCAAGAACGAAAAATTCTTAGTAAGAAGCTCGTAAATGGCCCCAGTCATGTAAATGACATACGGATTGAAAGAAGAGCTACTGACCTGTAGAGAGCAACAGAAAAGTTAGGCCTATATGCCGTACATAGAAGACCTTGAAATTCTATGATCACATCTGTAGAAGGACAATAATAGATTTATTAAAAAGCTATTTAATATAATAAATTCAAAAAATGTCAATATCAACTGGTTAGAAGAAAATCAGGATTTACAAGAAATAAACGCTATAGACGATACCAGCAGAAATCGTAAAACAAGTTTAAACGCCCTCTTTAATTGGACTCACAAATAAAAAAGAAGAGCTATTATTATTATTATTATTATTATTATTATTATTACTATGGAACGTACAAAAAATGTCGTATGGCTTTTAGTGCCGGGAGTGTCCGAGGACGTGTTCGGCTTGCCAGGTGCAGGTCTATTGAATTGACACCCGTAGGCGACCTGCGCGTCATGTGAGGATGAAATGATGATGAATACGACACATACATCCAATCCCTTATGCCAGCGGAATTAACCAATTATAGTTAAAATCCCCGACCCTGCCTCGAATCGAACCCAGGACACCTGCGACCAAAGGCCAGCACGCTAACCATTTAGCCATGGGGGCGGACATTAAAAGTACAGTAACTTTTGGATAAGCGATTACTCCTGCAGTGTAGTAACACCACCTGAAGGTAGCTCAAACCCCAGTCCCTGAGCCAAGGGAATTAACGTAAGCCGGGAATCTAACCTAGGACCCCAAGGTTAGAACGCCAGAACGCTCACCAATCAGCCACGGAGTAGGACTTCAGGAGAATACGCTTGAAACTATCGCCGACGTTTTCCAGGTTTTACAAGAAAATCGATTGGTAACAAAGGAAGAAGCAACCGCAGAATTTAAAATTAGGCATAAACTCATTGGCGCGCCACATTATTCACGACGAGCTACTGTGCCGGAAAGTGTCCACAAGTTGGGTATCGAATTACCTCAACCCCTTTTGAAATAATGCCTTGTGGACACTTATGAAACAGGCTTACGCCGTTATGAAGTGAAGGGAGGTGGCTGCTTGCAACATGCAAACACTGCCGATGAATGCTAGCCTGAGATGAAGAGAACTAGTAAAGAGTGATCCTTGCCAGAACCCAAGAACTTACACACAATAATGGCCTACGTCGATCGGAAAGCTGACATGCAAAATGAACCAATTCTGGAACACTAGACTATATGTCCAGACCGAGCAAGTCGGCTGCACGTTTCGGACCGGGAAGCTGTTAGCTTACATTCGGGATATGATAGGTTCGAACCCCACTGTCGGCAGCCCCGGGCGGTGCTTTCTGTGGTTTCCCATTTTGACACCAGTCAAATACTGGTCTGTACCTTAATTGGGCCCATGGTCGCTTCCTCTCCACTCCTGTCCCTGTTTTCTCCCAACGTCGTCATGAGATTTATCTGAATCGGAGGGACGTAAAACCAATACAAATAAATGTATAGGCCTACGCCTAGAGCGGCCAATGTCAACAGTGAAACACCCCGTGATGTGACTGAGAAACCTCTAGTCAGATCATGGTTTCCTAGATTCTGACAGGCTAACGTTGCTATGGAGAAAACAGCCTGTGTAACAATGTAACAATAACACAAAACAAAACAACAACAAAATAGCCGGGGACCCGTAGACTGGGTCCTATCTTGAAAAAAAAAAAAAAAAAGTAGTATACAGGTAAACTGAGTCTCAGATAACAACCGGTCGTGATGAGTGTTGAGTAGCCTACATAATTTCTGTACTAGGCCAGTCTATTGGCATGACACAGGGAACACCGCTTGGATTTTGTCTGGTGAAAATGTTAAAAAATTTAAAATATGTGAATGGTAACAATTGAAAACAGGCTTCCTTCAAGAATAAAAACGAGAAATTTCTCCCGTTTTTTAATGTTATTGTTTTTACGTCTCACTAACTAAATGCTGAACAAGCTTTTAGTTTTCAACGAGCACAAAACGCATGCATGCGATATATCTTCCAACTGCGACATGAAGTTCATGTTACACCATATTTTAAAACATTGGAATGGCTACGCATAGATGAAGGAAGGAATTTTCACCTAACGACACTTCTTTACCAAGTACTCTCGACGAACACTCCTACTTACCTATCTTCTAATTTCCGTTTCCTTTGCTCATTCCATGAAATTAGTACACGTTTTGGTTCCCTACTTGAATTCAACTAAATAGAACGAATTCCTACAATCATTCCTTTTTAGTTACTGCAACAAGACTCTGGAATACACTCCCAATGGACATTCGGCACCTTACTTCCTCTCAAAAATTCAAATCTGCCTGCCAAAAGAACATATAACTGAGTTGTGTGACTCATTGTGTGTATGTTGTGCGAATGGGTTTTCTTTCATCTATTATATACTTCAATTATTATTATTATTATTATTATTATTATTATTATTATTATTATTATTATTATTATTATTATTATTATGTTTCCTATTAAATTACTATTGTCACACTAATTGCCGTACTGATTTGTAACCTAAGCTTAGTTTAAGTTATCTGTCCTTAGTATTATTTCTTTGTAGAATTACTTTATCTTACCTTTTTCTTTACATTTTTAAATTTCATTATTTAAAGTGGTGAACTACTTTTACGGTTTTCGACCTCCCGTTTTCATCAGTAAAATCAATTAAACATTTATGATAGAAAAATTTCAAACAAACTTATTTCATGAATTCAAATGTCACCCGTTGCCATCGACGTCATTTTTTTCTGCGATAAACTGTTCCTTTTCATTTCGATTTCTCGTATATGACTCGTCCACTTGCAAATCCTGCTAAATACATCTTAAACGTAACGGGGATAATTGGCAAAAACATTTTACGGCTAATCCCCAAGAGACAAATTAGTTATTTTTCTGTAAGTCAGAAAAAATCACCGAGCGAAATGGCCATGCGGTTAGGGGCACGCGGCTGTGAGCTTACATCCGGGAAACAGTGGGTTCGAACCCTACTGTCGGCAGCCATGAAGATTGTTTTCTGTGGTTTTCCATTTTCACGCCAGGCAAATGCTGGGACTGCAATTTAATTAAGGACAAGGCCACTTCCTTCCCAGTCCTAGCCCTTCCCCATCCCATCGTCGCCATAAGGCATATCTGTGTCGGTGCGACGTAAAGCAACTAGAAAAAAATCACTCATTTTAATGTTAAAGTCTGTAGGCTATAATATCACCGAACCTTTTCTCAGACTTAACAAATTAAAGCTCACGGATAGCACGTTTTGCAAGTAGAAGTCACATTTGGCAGGTTTTGTATCTGCATTGATGGCCATCTCGACCACGTTCTGATTTGCAAAACCTGTCACATTTGACTACCACCTGCAAAACCTGCCAGAAAATTATAACAGGGCTGACATTTTTCCTACTTATTTTTAACATTTTAAGAGTTATAAAACGGAAGAGGCTGCAATATTGAAATATTTTGTAACGCGTAACTGTGTAGTGACAGCCAAATAAAATAAAATAAATTAAAATAATTAAAATATATGATCACAAAATATTTAACATCAAGTATTTTTTTCCATGTAACCTTACCTCTATTCTCTTGAGTTTACAGTACAGTCATGATGCTTGTTGTTTAAAGGGGCCTAACATCCAGGTCATCGGTCCCACAGTATAATCATCTGAACACATTAAACACTTAATCTCCTGCTTGAGCTGTAAGTTACTCAGAAGGAATTTAAATAGGCCTATTGCATGAAAGAGTAAAGTAGAAGTAGACATAGTAAAGGAACTAACAAATTTAACTCTTTTCATGTCCGGCCCCGCAACGCGTCCACCTGTCACCCGGCGGCCCCGGGTTCGATTCCCGGCTGGGTCAGGGGATTTTAATTGTAAATGATTAATATCCCTGGCCTGGGGACTGGGTGTTTGTGTCGTCCTTAACGTTCCTTTCCTCACATTCAACACTCTACACTTCCTCCATTCCAATTACACGCAGGTCCATATCACATGGTGCAAGTAGGGGCAAAAGATCTCTATAGGTCGACGCCGCGAACAAATAGCATTTTTTAAACTCTTTTCATGGTCCGGGTATCATGATGACTTGTAAATCTAAATAAACAAATCATACTTGCAAAATAGAAGAGAAAAATGGCAAATTTTGCTTTTATGAAACGCAAAACTTGTTCAATATTATGACCAATTTTAGTGAAAGATTCGAAAAGAAAAGTAGCAAACACAGGTAGTTAAAAACTGAAAAAGTAATCAATTCAAAAATGTCCGTTACTGTAACAGCCAAATCTTCATTTTCAAAGCATAGCCTACTCACAGTGATCTAAACGATCAAGTAATCTCAACGTTTTCAGCGTCCATCACACAAAACCCCTCTCCATCCTCGTTGTTACCTTCACTGACAAGTAGGTCCCAAAAAAAACTTGAATTTTTCCAGCTCCTGCCAATTGTTTCCGTAGTGTTTTTGAGTAGGCCTAATGTTTTTTTTTATATTTGGCTCTTCGAGACGATTCCCTTGGGTTTGGAATTAGGAAGAAGTTAGTTTCGAACAGGCTTCCCTTTCTTTCTAAGCTCTTCGGCTGTCCGGACTGGAAATTATAAAACGATTTCTCTTAAACGAGGCAAAAAGTCTTATTCTTCTTTATCGCAAGTTACTTAGTTTTTCGAAACTGAAAATGCCACTGTCTGCTTTCCTTCAAGGTACTATCTAACCAGGTTTCCAGTCTCGAACAACACATTATTGTCCTAGATTTAGAATATGACGTTAGCATGTTTTTTCATTATGGTTCCAGGAGGCTTTACGTGGTGTAATGACTGTTTTGAAACGATAAAATTAGCACGTTTTGCATATATATCCTAATGAGCGGCCATGTTGCATATATAATTTAGCAGGTTTTGGAACTGCATCCATTTCGATTTTAGTGGATTCTGCAAGTTGAAAGAACTTTCTTTCGGCCATTTTAAGTTATTTTAACACGGTTTGCACATGGAAACTTTTATAGCAATATGGAGGCCGCTGAGTATTATTGGTAACAGTAACTCCAATTCGAAAAAGAATGTCGTTTTGCAGGGTTTAAAAGCGGGTTACTCAATATAAAATGTAGACATCTGATTGAAATTCTTTCAGTACGTTAATGAAATTGAATATCGACGAGTGAGTGTTATGAAAGCATGAACTGAGGCGAGAATAGAATTATTCACATAGGACTACAGGATAATGAGAGTTCTGTAGCGTATCATCAGACAAACCCAGCACCTACAGTAATTTACCGAGATCGAAGACCCAATATACTTAATAAATAATTATCGTAAACTTACCGTGACTGAGTTTACCCATACCCAAACCATTCGATAGAAATTATTCTGTAACGATTGTGAAAAACCGGGTAAGTGACAATGTACCTCCTAACCATTATTTTCCTTAAGACTGGTCACGCCTCTCAGCCACGTACGGATATGCAGTCCATCAGAACAATTGTCGTTGTGTTCATTTTCATATGCTGACATGTACATGAAAATGAACCTTACATACCTTGTAGCATAGGCCTGCTGCAGAAATGTATGCATGATTCCCTCCTACAGTGTAATGCATGTAAGTTTCATTTTCCTGTACACATCGGCATAGGAATATGAACACGAAGTCAATTGTTCTGATGGACTGTATATCCGTACGTGGCTGAGAGGCGTGATCAGTCTTAAGGAAAATAATGGTTAGGAAGTACATTGTCACTTACCCGGTTTTTCACAATCGTTACAGTATTATTATCATTATTATTATTATTATTATTATTATTATTATTATTATTATTATTATTATTATCAGGTGAACTTATAAGAGATCCGATGGAATCACTGAACAGGTGTAAGGAATATTTTGAACATTTTTCAACCTAAAGGGAAATCTTTATGGTGACGTCGCGAACAACAGAGCTCCTGGAGAAGAGGACAATGATGTTGGTAAAATTACGCCGAAGGTAGTGGGAAGGATGGTAAATAAACGGAATGAGGAGATACTGGCTGAGTTAGGAATGAACTCTATTGATGAAGCTGTACGCATAAACTGGCTTCGGTGGTGTCATTTTTTTTTTTTTTTTTTTTTTTGCTAATTGCTTTACGTCGCGCCGACACAGATAGGTCTTATGGCGACGATGGGACAGAAAAGGGCTAGGATTGGGAAGGAAGCGGCCGTGGCCTGAATTAAGGTACAGCCCCAGCATTCGTCTGGAGTGAAAATGGGAAACCACGGAAAACCATCTTCAGGGCTGCCGATAGTGGGGTTCGAACCTACTATCTCCCGAATACTGGATACTGGCCGCACTTAAGCGACTGCAGCTATCGAGCATGTGGTGTCATTTGAGACAAATGAGGGAAGATAATTAGGTTACCTAGAAG
The DNA here is from genome assembly GCF_040414725.1 of Anabrus simplex. Lineage (NCBI taxonomy): Eukaryota > Metazoa > Arthropoda > Insecta > Orthoptera > Tettigoniidae > Anabrus > Anabrus simplex. The sequence goes on along the minus strand of NC_090265.1, from coordinate 951,559,616 downwards.
AATAATAGACTCGGTCATAGAGTGCAAGAGAAGTAGAAGGAGACCAAGACGACGATGGTTTGACTCAGTTTTTAATGATTTAAAGCTAAGAGGTACAGAACTAAATGATGCCACAGAGTCAGTTACAGAGGATTGTCACGGTGTGTAGTAAAACCTCAGAGCTTTCCATACTGAATGCTGAAATGCATAACAGCCTATAATGAAGATGTATTATTATTATTATTATTATTATTATTATTATTATTATTATTATTATTATTATTATTATTATTATTATTATTATTATTATTACTGTAGCATAATCTGTTACCAGGAAAAGCGAGGATCTAATTTACCGAGATCGAGGACCCAAATTATTTAGCAAATAATGGTCGAAAACTTACTAGGACCAGGCTAGAGGCTCTACAATTTAGAAATAACTTTGACAATAATTTGTAACTTTTATATTTTCGCGTTTCTTTCCTTAGGCTATATTGTAGGCCATGTTAGTAATTTTTGTAAAACCATTCAATTATTATTATTATTATTATTATTATTATTATTATTATTATTATTATTATTATTATTATTATTATTATTATTATAACCATATAACGCCAGATATGATAACGCAGTACGTCGTTGGTTGTTGTAATCCAAGTGTACGATGCACCTAATCCCGGCGAATAGCCCCTCACGTGCTCCACCGTATTATGGTGCAATAAAGGAACTTTTGAATGGCAAAGAAAATATTCAACTGCGGTTATCCACTTCCGGACGTGTCGAGTTATTTATTTTGGTCCGAGTTGGCCCACAATAACCCCGTGAGTCTTAAGAAAGGCCGCATTAGCCTTGTAATAGGCTCACGCGGTAAGCTTCGTAGTCAACAAGAGGGGAGTCAGAGCGGCGGAAATGGGGCTATAGTGACCTCCTCCCGAGCCCGGCCTGTACCACAGACCTCTATAGCTGTGAGAGACGAGAAGCAAGACTAGAGCCGGGGAATATTTCCCAGGGACATTCATTTCTCTAACCTCTGGCGTTATAAGTCAGCGACAGACCAATGCTTCAAATACCGATCAATGCAGGAGAGATTCTCGAATTCCTCGTAAAACAGTAGGATCCATGTCTTGCGGCTTATGACTGTAATATTTAAAATTCTAAACATTACTTCCGTTTGTGATCCCAAGTCCCGTACTTACCAAAATTCTGGCTCCAAATAATGATAATGATAACGTTGTTCTGATGGTTAAGGCTACTATGAGTGAAGTTCGTGACAAAATATTCTTCTTCTTCTTCTTCTTCTTCTCTCACTACACCCTGGTGAAGTCGAAGGAGCGAACTGTGTCGCACAATGTTTAATGTTAAGTTGTGTGTTTCTGTAATGCTTGGTAGAGCGATGTGTTGTGTGTTAAGTTAAAAAGGGACGTGTGTTGATATAAATGCAGGCACGCAGCCGTCCAGTCACAGGAATTAACTAGACGAGATTAAAATCGCCAACCCGACCGGAAATCGAACCCGCAACCCTTTGAATCAAAGACTGGAATGTTGACCAATCACTCGAGAAGCTGGGCGAAGTTCAAGATCAGGTAGTGTTTAAAAGTTGTAGAAACACCTGACAGCGCTGACTTATCATTTCGAGCAGCTTAAGAATGAACATTTAGAGGCCAAGATGATAAGAATGTCACTGTCTTCCTTCTCCGACTTGAAAGTAGGGAGTGACGGAAATGTAGAGCCTTAACCTCCTGTCTAGTTAGCGAGCGAAGGTACCTCACTATTTTTTTTAATGATCTCACGGACCACTTGCGTAAAATAGCTGCTTACACGATCGCCTCCTGTACTCGAGGTTGCAGGATCGAGTCCTGATGCAATCTGTTAGAGCCCTATGCGATTGATTGGTATTGTACGCATATCAAAAGAGAGGCTGGACTGATCACGCCCTAAAACCCACTGGAGTCATTAAATAGTCTATTCATCTCTCCTACAGAGATAATGGGTGCAGTATGTGGCTCGATTTCTGTTTCTGTTGCATTTTTGGACAAAAACATTTATTTTCTAGCGTTTTAACGTAGCATCTTCTCAGGTGTTTTGGCGACGATGGGATGGGAAAAGCCTAGGACTGGAAAGGAAGCGTCCGTGGCCTTAAGTAAGGTACAGCAGTAAATAAATCAAATATGGTGACAATTACAAAGATACTCGTAGAAGCGACGTTGCCACATTGGTATGCAATACATTCAATTAAATAATATTATAAAAATACCTATGTTATTTACATTTTATTAATATTGTTCATCAAACAATAGTTTTATTATTAATATAACCCGCGTTTTCATCTTGTTCAGACTAGCTCTGGAATAGAAAGATGACTCACCTAAACTATACCCGGTTGTCACACGCTTTTATTTTCTATTCAGTAATTTGGATTACCTGCTCTGTAATTACAAATGCAGTATTCTTACATGAGTTATAAACTTTATAAACTTTTGAATGAACTAACTTGTTTTTCCTCTTCTCTTCATTGGTAGACCTACTTTGTAAGCTATGTATTCTATATTTAAGCTTTACATCCGAACTTCACAGAGTCTTTACTTGCCATGTTCTTCGAGCAGTGTTCGGCACCATGGTTAAATGATTAGCGTGCTGGCCTTTGGTCACAGGGGGTGCCGGGTTTGAGTCCCGGCAGGGTCGGGAACTTTAACCATCATTGGTTAATTTCTCTGGCACGGGGGCTGGGTGTATGTGTCGTCTTCATCATCATTTCATCCTCATCACGACGCGCAGGTCGCCTACGGGAGTCAACTCAAAAGACCTGCGTCTGGTGAGCCGAACTTGTCCTCGGACACTCCCGGCACTAAAAGCCATACGCCATTGCATTTTCGAGCAGTATCTTGGAGCTTAACACAATCAATAAAGTTGAAGAAGCATTGAAGATGCACATGAACCTAAATGTACCAAGGGAAGAATCAAATAAACAAGACAATAAAAGGGACGCACTCGCGAGCAATGACAGGGCCGAACCTAATAATTTGAAATAGAAAAAACACAAGAAAATCAAATCTCTCTGTATATCTGTATATATAAAGGCCACGGTCGCTACCTTCGCAGTCCTAGGACTTTCCCATCCTTGTGTCACTGACGTTAGAGCGACGTTAGACCTAAACCAATAGCAAAAAAATCTTCTTCTTCTTTTGTTTCACCCTCTTTGAGGAACGTTGACTAAATCATTTCTCCCTGTGCTGTTCTTTTCTTAGTGCTTCGAATTCCTTCAGTCTTTCTGATGTTCGTTTCCTCTCGTTTTCCGAGGTAATACGTTTGGCTTTTAATGTAGATTTGTCTTAGAATCTTATAGTTTCGTCTTTAGTTATTACTTTAGCTGTTCGATCGAATAGTGAATTTCTAATTTTTAATTCTACTAGGTAGCCTCCGTGGCTCAGACGGCAGCGCGTCGGCCTCTCACCGCTGGATACCGTGGTTCAAATCCCGGTCACTCCATGTGAGATTTGTGCTGGACAAAGCGGAGGCGGGACAGGTTTTTCTCCGGGTACTCCGGTTTTCCCTGTCATCTTTCATTCCAGCAACACTCTCCATTCTCATTTCATAGCATCTATCAGTCATTAATATATCACTTTGGGAGTGGCGACCCCATCGTACTAATAGCCTATATATGCTTCATTCATTAGATCCCTGACCCGCTTAATGACTGGAAAACAGGTTGCAGGTTTCTCATTCAATTCTACTAGGTCTTCTTCAGTTTCTTTAAACCAGTTGGGTATTGTTTTGCGGTTATCGAAGAACTCAAAGATTTGTTTGGTTAATCTATTAGAGTTCATTCTGAGAAGATATTATCCTTCTTCTTCGCATAGTAGGCTATCTGAGAGTTTTTTGGAAGGCCGGTTCACGTTTATTTTTCCTAGATTCCATTGCTTTGCATTCCACAGCATTCCAACTAATCTATTCTCCACCGGGCGAGTTGGCCGTGCGGTTAGGAGCGCGCAGCTGTGAGCTCGCATCCGGGAGATAGTGGGTTAGAACACCACTGTCGGCAGCCCTGAAGATGGTTTTCCGTGGTTTCCCATTTTCACACCAGGCAAATGCTGGGGCTGTACCTTAATTAAGGCCACGACCGATTCCTTCCCATTACTAGGCCTTTCCTGTCCCATCGTCGCCTTAAGACCCATCTGTGTCGGCGCGACGTAAATCAACTAGCAAAAAAAATCCATTCTCCGAGATATTTGAATTCTGTTACTATTTCAGTCTTTTGTTCTTGGACTTTGCGGTACTTAGGCCTATGTGGGTGTTTGTTGTTTTTTCATGATTTTTTTTTTGAAGGATGTGTGAATACCTATTTTAGCTGCTTGTTTCTCTCGTTCGAGGATTTGCTCCCTTGTCATCTCCATTGTTTCAGCAAACATGGCCATATCTTCTGCAAAAGCAATACAATTGATTTTAAGGTTCTTCTTTTTTTCATCCCAGTCTAATTCCACTCTTTATATTTTTGTTCCATTCTCCAACTACTCCAATTTCTATTATTATTACTATTATTATTATTATTATTATTATTATTATTATTATTATTATTATTATTATTATTATGCACTATTATTGTTATTATTACTGTTAATATTATTAGCATTGCCTGGCTCCTGGTCAGAGTGGTACATAAGCTCTAGGCTACTTGTTTTTATCCTCGCAGGAACTAGCAAATTATATTCATACTTCAAAAGAGCATTCAGGGAAGTCACTATTGATCGGACCAACCATCCTGAGTATGGTATGACATCTTTCATCCCAGACATATGTCGAATCGGATGTTGTAGAAAGGAACCTGAGTCACTTTATTCCAGTTTCAAATGAATTAAAAGAAACTACCCCGTTTCTTTCACTATGTGTTTACTTAATACAATACGATCTTTTTTGGTAAGAATAAATATGAAAATAATTTGTTTCATGGTAGTATTTTGTAATTTGAACTTGATTTTAATCGAGAAATTACCTCTTTAAAATAATGGTTACCTTGGGTACCTTTATACAATCTATTGATCTTAATGATTTGTAATCTTCTGAATTATTGAAGGAAATAATAAATGAAAAACGGGTTGTTGATCAGTAATATTGCATTAAGCATGAACAAGCACATATAGCTTATTGAAAGAAAGAAATACAGAAATGGAAACATTACTGCTTGACCATACAAAGTCGATAGGATTCGTATCATCCCAACAGTTTCAGGCGTTTTTGCATGTTGTGTTGTTGACCAGGATAGAATCGCATCATAGAATTTTCTAAAGTCATGAGTTATTTACACATAAACCCTTCTCAAATCTACTAATTTTCTCTCTTTTATTAGTACTTTGCCTGCAGGATATGATTTCGTGATTGGTTACTCAACAATACCAGGCTTTTTAAGCGCAAATGACATTTCACTTCGTTACAGGAGATTGAGATGAATTATTAGAGTCATCGTTATCAATTTCCTGACCCACGTAAGCACAACATTATTTATTTTCACAGTCTGCAATAAACAAAGAATGAGAAATTTCATATCTAGTGCTGCTAGTGTATGAAATGTTTTAGTGAAGACAGCATAGTGTTTACAGAGAGGGCAACATGAAGTGTAAGTCATCGACTCGGATCCCTTCTTACACACAGCATGCATTTAATAAGTATGGAAGTGCCCGCAGAGACCTTTAATACTCAACCACACAGCTATCCTAAATGGATGTGAAAATGTACTTAACTGAAAATTACACGCATGCCTTAGATCCCTTTTTACAATGAAATGAAATGGCGTATGGCTTTTAGTGCCGGGAGTGTCCGAGGACAAGTTCCGCTCGCCAGATGCAGGTCTTTTGATTTAACTCCCGTAGGCGACCTGCGCGTCGTGATCAGCATGAAATGATGATGAAGACGACATATACACCCAGCCCCCGTGCCAGCGAAATTAACTAATGATGGTTAAAATTCCCGACCCTGTCGGAAATCGAACCTGGGACCCCTGTGACCAAAGGCCAGCACGCTAACCATTTTGCCGGACAATTTCGACTGATTCATGGGAAATATTTCAAACAGAATGTTAAGGATGAATCGTAATTGGTTACGAAGGTAGAACGCTATAAATAACCGAATAAGCAATAAAATTGAACTAATGTAACTGAAGACCAGTTCGGATTTAGACAGAACAGAGGTGCAAAGGAAGCTATCTTAATGTTACACGAGTTTTTAGGTTATAGATAAAATATTAGGCATAAGAAAACCATTGTCTATTGCATTTGTGAATTTAGAAAAAGCCTTCGAAAATGTGAACTAGAGTATGAACTGCCTAAATCCAAAATGTATCATAAACAAATGGTAAAGTACAAGAGGCGTGCATACAGAGAAGAGTATGACAGGGATGTAATTTGTCACCAGTGTTGTTCAACTTGCAGCCTATATTAACAAAGGAATCGAAGAACGTAAAAAGGATATGGGACGGATAAAGATCAATGGAGCGGAAGTCAAAATCATAAGACCTGTTGACAGCATAGCCATCATTGAGGAGAATGAAGAGAAACTACAAGAAGTGTTAGCAAGAGTGACCGATCACATAAATGGGATTTTAAATAAAGGGTACAGATCTCTGCACATGATTATGAGAGTATGTAAGTGTTGTAGTAAGGATGTAAAGTATGTATGCTAGGATTACTTCATTCGAGAACTGCAAAAAACTCAAAGGAAAGCAGCTCGATTTTTTTCTGGGTGATTTCCAACGAAAGAGTAGCGTTACAGAAATGTTGCAAAGTTTGGGCTGGCAAGACTTGGGAGAAAGGAGACGAACTGCTCGACTAAGTGGTATATTCCGAACTGTCAGTGGAGAGAGGGCGTGGAATGACATTAGTAGACGAATAAGTTTGAGTGGTGTTTGTAAAAGTAGAAAAGATCGCAATATGAAGGTAAAGTTGGAATTCAAGAGAACAAATTGGGGAAAATATTCGTTTATAGGTAGGGGAGTTAGGGATTGGAATAAATTTACTAAGGCAGATGTTCAATAAATTTCCAAATGCTTTGAAATCATTTAAGAAAGGGCTAGGAAAACATCAGATAGGGAATCTGCCCCCTAGGCCACTGCCCTAAAAGCAGATCAGTGTTGACTGTTGTTGTTGTTGTTGTTGTTGTTGTTGTTGTTGTTGTTGTTGTTGTTGTTGTTGTTATTACAAGGTCTTGCGAGAGAACTGCAACACGAAAATATAAATATGACGGAAATGATGGCATGCAACCGCCAACATATTGTAGTCAACATTAGACTTAGGCCTAATGATATAGCCTACAGCTCAAGACAATACATTTAACTACTTAAGCAGAAAAATCACTTCAGACATCAAAGAGCAGAACTGCACAGACAAAGTTAGCCTGTTACCAAAAAAAAAGAGGACGGTGGGGGAGGGGGTGTTCTGCTTACATCAAGGAATCTAAATGTAGAGATCAAAAAGTAAGTGCTATGTATGGCTCGGAAACGTAGACTACTGGTGCATGCGATAAGAGCCATCTGGGGCGTTTGAGATGTGCTGCTGGGGAGGATGGGAAAGAACTCTTGGACAGTAAAGATCACAAATAAAGAAATTCTTAGTAGATGAACAACCAACAGTGAAGGAAAGAAGAGACCCTATCTAGAGGTACCATTGCTTTATAGTTAATGCCATAGAAGGAATTATTCAAGGCAAGAGAGGAAGAGGAAGATCTAGACTCCAATAATTTACTCTAGGCAGATCATAGTAAATGTAGGAGCAGGCTCATATGAGGAAATGAAGAGACTAACACAGAACAGAGAGGAACGGAGGAGAACTGCTGCCAACCAATCTTCCAACTGAGAATTAAAAGGAAGGTAGAGCTCTGGATTTATGAGCTCAAGTTGGCATATTCAGCCCGGTGGTAGCTTGTTTGTCAAATAGGCTACATCAATCTCATGTCGGTAGATTTATCGGCACGTAATAGAACTCCACGGGACGAATTTATGGCACATCAATGTCTCCCTAAACTGTACCAGTATTAGTAGGATGTAAAACAAGCAAAAGTACGTTATTTTATTATTATTATTATTATTATTATTATTATTATTATTAATGTAAAATACCGAGCTCGATAGCTGCAGTCGCTTAAGTGCGGCCAGTATCCAGTAATCGGGAGATAGTAGGTTCGAGCCCCACTGCCGGCAGCCCTGAAGATGGTTTTCCGTGGTTTCCCATTTCCACACCAGGCAAATGCCGGGGCTGTACCTTAATTAAGGCCACGGCTGCTTCCTTCCAATTCCTAGGCCTTTCCTATCCCATCGTCGCCATAAGACATATCTGTGTCGGTGCGACGTAAAGCAAATAGCAAAAAAAAAAATTATGTAAAATATGATACTCCATGCCTATGATCACGATATCGTCATTAAAGAAAATCTACAAGCTTGCTCTTTCATTTTATATTACCAACATTCGTTCCCACATAATTTACAGTTACACCTAGTCCTAAGCAAGACAAGGTACAGAAATGTGATAACATTGACTGTTACCCACATGCCGTAGACTAGTAGGCCTACAGTGACGAAAACTGACAACTATGAATCTAAGCACTAAAATAAAATCAATCAAAGCTTCACACGCTAGCTTATCACATGTCTACTTCTTTTATATCAAAATAGCAGATATTCTAATTAATTCGAGAAGAGACAAAGAATCGCTGTTAAAATTCATTTAGCAGGATATTTCATAGTTGAGTGAAACCATTCTTAATCAACCACCACTTGAACATTAGCCTATTATAGATGTAGTAGTTTGTAGGCTTACACGTGGGCTAGAGATCTATAACTTTATGAAACGATCGAATGATAGGCCTACCTTCTTTCAGTAGACCTAACTTAACTTATATTAATTTTCCTAGTGATTTTGTTAAAAATCTCGTACTTGCAAGTCATTTGCTATCCACGTTCCGAAATGTTTTTAATCAGAAGAAACGATGTACGACAGTAACTTTATCTCAGTGAGCATAACTTTAAAATTACCTTCTATTGTTCGTACAATTACACTAATATAATGTATGATCAATAATTATTTTTGCTTTTCCGAATATTCTAAAGTAAGTAATAAATGCTCCACGTGTCCAGAAAGAGGGAAAGAAAGAAAGAAGGAAAGAAAGAAAGAAAGAAAGAAAGAAAGAAAGAAAGCAGTCTTAGCTAAGAGAACTATAAAAGTTAGTTTAAGAAAAATAGTGACAAAATTCCTGGCTTTATAATTCCAAAATTGCCTTCTTAAACCACGTCCATAGTCGGTTATTGTAAACGAGAAGAAATTACGCATTTTTAATATTAAATGTAGAATATTTTCTGCCTTTCCAGATGTTACATTTTAAAATGAGATTAGCTTGTCGATGTTACGATCCATTATGAAATCAATGACATCAGTAATCATTCAGTTAATTCCTTTTTCATTAGAACGGGAAACTATAATGTATACAGTGTATGGTAACACCAAAATACGAAATACTTAAACACAAAAGGAAAAGTTCTTATGTTAACTTCTTATAGCAGGCGACTTCAGTGGCAGCTTCTTCGACTAATAATGAGCATCTTCAACCAGCAGTATTATGAGATATAAAGACATTTTTGACCTCTTGAATTTAACGATTATCGGAATACTTCATAAAGAAGTAGTATCATCATCATCAAGTCCGTTTAAATAGGCCTACGTCAAACAGCAAACTAAAATAACCAGTTGAAACCTTTAGCAGAGAAAAATGCTCATCGACTACACTTTGCGTCGAAATACAGTTAGGTTATATTGTTTTAAGATGACTGCTAACAGACACATTCACGAATACATTTCACAATTTTATTACAGAAAGCAGATCGACAATGAAAACTGTTCAGCGGTCAGAGTGTTCCAAAACGGACAAAAAGAGAAACTCAAACTACATGCTGAAGCTATCAGAACATGAGTCGCAAATGGTATAGCATTTTAATCAGAAGAAAGGATGCAACTCGGTCACTTTTCCTCAATGAGCATTAATTTCAAAGTACCTCGTAATCCTCGTAAAATTACAATAATATAATGCTGTGATAAATAATAATTTATGATTTTCTGAATCAAGTAAATAATAAATAGAAACAATATTTTTGCCTTACAATGAACACACTTCCTATTTTGCGAATTTATCTTCAAATGCTAAATGTTAAGAACACACCTTAATAATTCAAATCTTCGAAATGTAATAATAATAATAATAATAATAATAATAATAATAATGCATTCGTTTTGAAAACTTCCTATTACTGTAACACGTATGCCCTATAGAAATTGCACCCTGTGCGGTACGTTCGTCATTCCCACCATGACAATGAAAGGGTTGAGGAAACACAAGCTTTATCAAACATGGTGCATAAAGAAAGAGGCGTAATTTTACAGTTAGACATTGTGTACAGCCAAACACATGTGCATTTTCGATTCTGTTTTCATCAACCTCGCGAGAGGCTCGCTTGCCATTGCAGGAAAAGAAAAGCAAAGCATTGGTTGGGAATGTTTAACGACCTTACCCCCTCCCCTTCATCCTCCCTAGCAGATGTCATTCCACTTACCACCATTATCCTCCCCACGTCGGCTGGTTCAGATTAGCAACACAATACCTGCCAAAAGTACTGCTTCTTCTTAGGCGAGTGAAATGCTGTTTTGGTAGCGGCAGCGCCTACAGTTGTTGTATGTGCAAGCAAGCAACATGGCGGCGAGGTGGGAGAGAAGGGGACGCTGGGGGCGTGGACAAACCGCCCAAACTTTGTATCAACAGCGCCGGTTGGCTGTCGTTCTCCCCGGCTGGGCATGCTCCCCGCTTTACAAACAGTGTACCTCCAACAACAGAGGGGTTGGCCAATCAGCTGCCAGACCCGGGAACACAGTGCTCAAATATTGCCCCACAAATACGGCAGCCTGTTTTTCTCTTGCGGGACAGAGATGGTGATAGTGTGTACCACGCGGCTGCCAGAAGACTAGTCTAGCGAAGACCAGGCAGTGGTGTGGAGTGTATTCGTCTCAACATGTGTAGCAACGAGAGGACAGCGGCTACGTCTGCAAACGGAGGTGGAGGAGGCGGACTTCTTCATTATCCACTAGCAGCCCTCAAGCAGCTCAACGATGCTTCTTCGGCTGGCGTGCCGGTACCAACATCCACCACCTCACTGGCTGCATCAATAGCACCTGGTAATCTATTACCGATAGATCATTATCGCTTACAATTATATAATTACGCCATGGCGGAAAGACTCCGGTTTTCACATCATTATCCAGCGCCACTACCCCTGTGTCCCGGTTACCCACCCTACGGCCCACGCCTAGCATTTTCCATGTCCTTATTCCACCACCGGGCTATGCAACCAGAGGAACCGAAACCACAGCACAGTTATATTGGACTTATCGCCATGGCCATCCTTAGTTCTCCAGAAACGAAGCTGGTACTGTCAGATATATACCAGTACATCCTGGACAACTACCCTTACTTCCGAACTAGAGGACCTGGATGGAGAAACTCTATACGGCACAATCTGTCTCTCAACGACTGTTTCATCAAGGCGGGTAGAAGTGCCAATGGTAAGGGACATTACTGGGCGATACATCCCGCCAACGTGGAGGACTTCAAGAAGGGCGACTTCCGGCGCAGGAAAGCACAGAGAAAAGTGAGGAAGCACATGGGCCTCGCAGTGGATGAAGAGGGAAATGATTCTCCCAGCCCGCCTCCAGTACCTGCTAGCCCACCTCCAACAATACCATCTGTCCCCGGCATGTGCTGGGCGCCACCTACTGCCTCCACTACCAGCGTCTTCCCACCGCTTCCTTGCAACATTACTCGTAAAAGACAATTCGACGTGGCGTCCCTGTTAGCGCCGGATGACGAGGACGATTATACCAGTACCAGGAAGGCATCACGACGTCTTCACTTTCCCGGAGGACAAGCGTCGTACATGAGCAGCGGCGAGGAAGACGCCGTTGATGAAGACATAGATGTGGTGACCAGCGATCAAGAGGGAGACAAGGACTCCACTTCACACCAGGCGGCGGACATTGTGCAGGCACCGGCACCTTGGACGCAGGCACCACCACCTCCACTACAGCAGCACCCTGCCATGTCCGTGATGTTCCCGGGTTCGAGTCTGGTGTCCAGCATGGAGCAACAGTTGGTGAGCCGGTACTATGAGCAGCTAGCAGTGGCCCAACAGCAGCAACATCGCAGGATGTTGCAACAACAGCAACAACAACAGCAGCAACAACAGGCTCCCCCAACACCTCAACCACCTTGCAGTCTCAGTCCGTCAAGCACCACCCAGCTCACCGAGGTCACGGAATCATAAAGCTTGTAAGTTGTACAGTATTATGAACTATATCACATCGTGAATCGTCGTCCTGTTATAACTTCGAGTAGAATAGATCTGTAACCGGCCATTTCTGTAGTTACGATACTTAGAAATTAATTTACGAAATGTAAAGATCATTGCATAATCCAGTTATAAGGTCTTTCAGAGGTCATTGTCTCATTACTGAAATTATATAAATTTAGGATTTGTCCTACCGATCATAACTCGAATATCTTGGTTCGATTCCCGATCAGATTCCTCATCAGGCAATAATCTACGAAGGACCTAATAAATGGAAACTTCTTCATATATCTACAAAGGTTAATGAACAAAGTCTCTCCAAAGTTTAATGAAATCTTTTCAGATGAGCCAGAAAACCAAAACTAGATAGTTTCTTTCGTATCGTAGGCGCCTATGATGGCTAACACTGTGAACAGACAATGCTAGAAATGATTGAATTTTCTCTTCAATGGATACAAAATTGTCACGGAGTAGATAAATATCTCCGTTTCATTTCATAATTTTCATAATTCCTCCTACTTAATTCTATAGTTTTGCCCACATCAAACACATGCTATTTTAATTTCGATGCAGATGGAATAATTACCCCAGTGATATTTTCTTCAATTAGTTTCTTCCTTCCTTCCTTCCTTCCTTCCTTCCTTCCTTCCTTCCTTACTTACTTACTTACTTAATTACTTCAATCATTCACAGCTATACAAACAGCTGCTATATTGAACTATTTCTATTGTCTTCTTAACTTTCCAAGAATCTGTTAAGTCAAGAATGTGTTAAGAATATTGTCAAACATGAAGGTAAAGGAGTGTGCTTTCGTACTCGTAACTTATGATAAAACCCATGTACGCTAGTTATACACTCCAATAAGACAGTCTGAACTCAAAACGTATGAAAATATAGATTGATTATGAATCTTAATATATATTATATATCTTGGCCGAATGAGTAGCTAAATTAGCTAGGTAGGCCTACTCGCCGTCTGTAAGTTACTAAAGACTGAAGGTGGAATTACAGCGCAATTGGTGAACATTCAAGGGTGCTTAAATGTGATAAACTCATATCAGTAGATTTAATTTTGAGAGCAAGATTCTGGCACTGTGACACCTCTTAAGACCATCAGTAGTTTAAAGGATGCTTAATATATAAATTCTCTGTTATTATATAGCCTATGTCATGATATTAGTTTTAAACGGTAAGGTAAGGAATGAAAAATATAATGCTAAGCCAGCAGGCAGCTTCAAAACAGTAGTGCGCCAGTCTGACCTTGATCTGTGGCTAAAAGTTGCGGTTAATATTTATAAACGTACACATTTTCAAACATAGGCCCTATGCAAGTGTTACTATCTCCTTGTCTTCCACTACGAACGTAGAGAGTTATTTTTTCCTATGATATTTAGGCTAAACGTGAATTTATTTAAGATTAACTTATACGAAGTGGTTGTCTTGTGTACGAAACAATTATTCTCTATTCGCTATTCATTCTCACCTATCAGAAACATTTAAATATTCTTCACCCTCCTAGAATGAGTCCAACGTATTATTTGAATAACAGTCCTAACTAAAGGTAATCTTGATTAAAAGAAGCTTTTATAATATCATACTGAACCCTAAAATATTTTCCTCCATTTACACTGAAAAACAGTATTTATTTATACTGTAAACCAAGTATGTTATATATAATGTCGCAATCTCTGAAGAATTTTATCACAAGGTGAATGTGTTTATACTGTTAGACTTTTATTAGGAACTTGACAAATCGTCATTGCGCCTTCGAAAGCCGCTATGTGATAAATTTGTGGGAGAAATACTGGCCCTCAGGACGTATATTATGAAGGGCGTGAATTCTTTGAAATTACTCGTACAGTATTGAACGTTAGATGAGAGAACCGTACTGGTCAAAGTTCTAAGCTGATTTCGCAGCCGCAACGACGAAATGTAAATGCATGCTATGTTGTAGTGCCGTACCTCAATAATGAAACTAAAGAAGCTCAGTGGGGAACCGATAGATTTTCCTAGGTAGGCCTATATGAGAAGAAGCTTCTCTAAATGGTTTGATACAATAAATTGTATTCCTACTGAATGTTGACAGAGGATAACGAAAATACAGGACAGTTATCAGTTCTGGCCAACAGCCGTAGCCGTGTTGAAACACCGGATTCCGTGAGATCTCCGAAGTTAAGCAACAATGGGCGTGGTCAGGAGTTGGATGGGTTGCCACGCGCTGTTGGTGGGGGAGGGGGGGTAGGGAATGGAGGAGCGCAAAGGAACTGGCCACCCTACCGCACGTAAACTCCGGCTCAGGAACACCTCTGAGGAGGTTCGGACCCGCTTTCGGGCAGAATAACCCTTACCTTTACCTATCAGTTCTGCAGCCTATAGAAATGGTAGCATACAATCTAATCTCTGGAACTATTGATACACTTCTTATCGTCCTGTGTCATCTCTTTTATTTCATACTGAGGAGTACAAGGCATGGTGAGGAGTGAGGTAGATTACCGTTACCCTCTTCACTGGTCCAGAAATTGCTATTGCAGCATGACTAGCCCTGTGATGCACTAGTCGTGTTCTGAATGTCATTTTGCTAGCTTCAGGAAACTCGTAGGCATGAGTAAGGAATTAGCCCTAGTTGTTCATTTAATCACATTTTAATCGATCTACACGCACTGTGTAAGTCCACCCCATCGCGTGTATAAAGTTTGATGCAGAGTTAGTAGCTTAAAAATAACATAATCGAATTTAAATTATCAGCAGGATATGAATATGCAAGTGGACCAGTGTGAGAACCAGGTCTGGTAGTTGCCAATGGCACACTGGATTACAAATCGGTTAAATTATGTCAGTACTTCCAGATGAGTGAGAGAGTCCAACCCGGCTCTTCGGAATGAAATATTTAACGTAAAATTGACATGAACTTAAATCGTCTCCCATGATTTTTATCTAGGCCCTACAAATACTGACATCATGACTTACGTTTCAAATGTTTAATCAGATCTAACACTTTAAAAGTATGGAATACGTATATTCCAAATTCTAATGAGTTATCCTGAATATATTTAAAAGTAGGTAATACCGGTAAGATATGCTTCTATTTATTAGCATTTTTGAGAACTGTATTATTCTTATCCCAGATCAATTTCTAGCGAGATACAGTGTTTGTGGTGGACTTTGTTATATCTTCTGATAGCCTTTGGGTTAGAACAAGTTTTGTTACTTCCGTTGAGTTGTCATAGTCTCATCTCAGCTTTAACAATAAAAGTGAATGAGACATGAGCAATGCTAAGAAGGCTAACATCCTTTCTTTTGCAACCAGTCCCTATCATGAACGATGTGAAAGTGTCGCTCATAGAACCCGTTGGTGTCTGTATTTTAGTGAGCTTCGCAAACTGATAAATATAGGTAGGCTATAGCATTTTCTAGCTCAGTGGGAAAATCAACGGAAAAATAAAATACCAATAATAATAATAACTTAATAATAATAAAATACTCAGTGACATCAATAGTAGACTACCTATGACAGCTAATATTGGAGCTGTTAGGGAAACAATCAGGCTGACGACTCAACATAGGTTCGTAATGTACAGTAGGCCTACATATACAGAATGAACCCAAAGTCCACCGACAAAATTTTGGAGGTTGTTCAGGGATACTTTCTGAGTATATTGATTTAAGGGACCCATGGTCTCCGGTGGCTCGTTACAAATTAATAATGTAGGCCTAATTATGATTTATTCGGTTTGTTACTCCAATCATACCTTCATAACAGTGAAGAAGCCTGAAATACGCCCCATGCCTTTAAGGGAGTTTTAAAGGTAACAACTTCGTGTTGTTGGCTTCCGGCAAACTCCTGCGGCGTAAAATTTCCGACACCCGGCGTCTGTCAATAACTAGCATTTGGACGGGCGTAAAAATATTATTATTATTATTATTATTATTATTATTATTATTATTATTATTATTATTATTATTAATTTAGTTCAATAGAGATCCAAAGCTAATTGGGGCAACAAACGAAAAGAAATTTAATTAGCCTACTCTGTAACCTGCCACCGGAGACCACGGATCCCTTATAGGTCTACAAATGTACTCAGAAGGTAGCCAATCCCTGAACAACGTCCGAAAGTTTGTCGGTGGAGTTCGGGTTCATCCTGTATAAGAATTCGTCTTAGCCAGTGGACAGTAATTTTTCTACCTGCAGAACATTGGAAGACACAAATAAAGAATTAGGCCCTACTTGTTCAGTTAATACAATTTTAATCATTCTTCACGCACTGGTGGTATCCTGGTAATGAGGATCAGTTCACAAATATCGCTCTGTGATTCTTTAGGCAAATCGGTTCAGAAAAGGTAGCCTATGTCTGTTAAGTCCTCAGCCCGGAGGCTGGCTGGATCCTCAAATAGCACCATCACTGGTTATGCGGTTATTGGGAAACCGTAAAAACGAAAGGTGGTTCCTTACTGAGGTGTACAAGGCAAGGTGAAGAGTGAGGTAGTTTGCCATTACTTCCCTCACTGGGCCAGAAATTACTCGAACTAATGCAGCATGACGCACTAGTCGTACTCTGAATGTCATTACTCAGCAGCACGCTGCTTCCATTCTGCCATAGGGCCGATGACCTTCGATGTTAGACCTCTTAAAACAACAAGCATCATCATCATCAAGCATTCTGCCATAGCCTTGATAGAAGTCAAATTTTGTTTTGGTTTGTGCCAAAAGATAAATACAACGGATGCGTTCAGAAAATATATTGACATTTAACGGCATTAGAGGGTAATAATGAAAATGCTCCCTTGCCTCATTAATGAAAATGTCCAATCGTTCTTTTATGACCAACTGAGTAGACTAACATTATTTTATTCAATCCGCCGTTCCCTAAGAACTCGATAGACAAGGCCCTGAATAGGCTTCATTTTACGTTACAGCTTTTCAATGTTTTTGTAGTCCGACTCCGTAATTAACTGGTTACCATACTGAACTTTCACCCAAGGGGCCAGGGTTCGAATTCTGGCCAAATCGGCAATTTTAACCTTAAATGGTTATTCCTCCAGCTCGGGGACTCGGTTTATGTCTTCAACATTACATTTCATCCTAGGTAGCCCACCATCCCCAAAGACGCGTAGGTCATCCATGGGCGTCGACTTGAAAGACGCAGCAGGCCTCTCCGGAGACTATACGCCATTATTATTATTATTATTATTATTATTATTATTATTATTATTATTATTATTATTAGACTATTACTATTAATACCAAGCTCGATAGCTGCAGTCGCTTAAGGGCGGTCAATATCCAGTATTCGAGAGATACATTATTATTATTATTATTATTATTATTTTTACAATTTATTGGCTTTACGTCGCACAGACACAGATAGGTCTTATGGCGACGATGGGACGGGAAAGGGCTAGGAAGGAAGCGCCGTGGGCTTAATTAAGGTACAGAACCAACGTTTTCATCGTGTGAAAATGGGACACCACGGAAGACCATCTTCAGGGCTGCCGACAGTGGTATTCGAACCCACAATTTCCCGAATGCAAGCTCGCAGCTGCGCGCTGCTAACCACACGGTCAACTCACTCGATTAATATTAATAAGTTATTTTTGTATAGAAAATACTGTTAGCTTTTTACTCATACCAAATTTGTTAAAAGTTAATGAAAGTCTTCTCCTAAGTCTCAAAGTCAACTGAATTTTGTGATGAATTTTCAAATACGCAATTAGACTAACATTGCACTTTTAAAAAAGAAAATTAATAATGCAAATTCAAAATTCCTTACCGAAAATACAATTTGATTAAATGAAAATATAACACGGATATGTCTTCAATCTCAGTAGCGTAGTCGGTTTGTTGTTGTACTTTTGTTTTAAGGTCAACAGGTTCGATCCCATCTGATGTCTGTGGTACTGAGGTTGTTTGCGTCAATTCCGTGTCGCTGGCTTCTAGCATGTTAAGGAAATTCACACAGGACAAAATTCTGACAATCCGGCGTCTGTTAAGGACCATTAGCAAGTATAATTCCGATTAAATTATTATTATTATTATTATTATTATTATTATTATTATTATTATTATTATTATTATTATTAGACCCTATTGTTGTTATTATTATTATTATTATTATTATTATTATTATTATTATTATTATTATTATTATTATTATTATTCGTCACCATTCCTGAGTGGTCACCACATCGGCCTTCGGTTCAGAGGAACTCAGGTTCGATTGCCGGCAGTTAGTTAAAAATGAGAGCGACCGTCAGGTTATGGTCATGTTACAGACTAGATTGGCAACCTCTACAACATCGAAAGAGGAAAAATAAATATTCAGCACAAATATTTCAGTCACACGAAGGCCTTTAATTAGTCATCGTCTGTAGGTGAAGTGAGCACTTTTCGGCCGTAGAACACTATCAGATAGCACCGCTTAGCCTACATATTCTACTGTTTCTTTTAAGTTGAGATCCATCTGAAGTAGTGGAGAGTTTTGTAATTTGTACCGGTGCTTAAATAGTACCACCTTCGTAAAAGGTACCTCAATACCAAATCCCGCCTTCTAGCAGGAACACCGTGAAGTAGGCCTATACCTCCTCATAAACCAGATGATGAGCGACCAGTGCTATGGTAGCATTTGTCTCGAACTGACGGAGGCAAGTTTGATTTTCATTGCTCCTGTGTAACTGTCTCATCACGTAGCAAGGATACGAACATACGTCAGTGTATAAAGTTGTCAGTATTTCCATAATCGCAAATGTTGAAAGGTAAATCAGTCATTCAGAGTTCACATGGAACTGGAACCTTTAGTTATTTAGAAGAGATTGTCAGAGTTCGATTGCATACCAATTGCAATATTAGCAGCACTAAAATATCGGAATGGTTTGAATTGTGGTTTTCAATAAACATTGCCCTTTTTTTTTCAAGACTGGTCCTGGTAGTGTGAAAAGATACTTAAGCCGTAATTTTAAATCTGAATTCTGCACCATTTACAACACCGAAGTAATCGATTTGCGACAAGAAAAATTACCAAAATTTGATTTTTCAGTGGCGACTAGTTGCCAGCACCGACGGAATTTGCGCCACACGGTGTCAAGAGATTTATATCGAGCACACCACAATTAGGTAGGCTACTGGTGTATCTACTGAAGTAGTCTGTCATATATACAGTAGGCCTACATAGTTACAGGCTCCTCTCATAAAAATAATCTTCAAAATGAAGAAAATTAACGAACAGCGTCAGAAAACGAGAAACTATTAGATTTAAAAAAACACAATTTCCTTGAATACTAGTTCAAGAAGGAGTTGGTAATTATGGACTGCTGTATCAGTCGCCATAAATTCATGAATTTAAAAAATCACGTTCCGCTTCTTTCTTCCTTCGTCTCTTCCTTTCTTTCTGTAAATTTGTCCGAAAATTTCAAATTGTTGCAGTGCGTTTAAATTTAAACCTGAGAATGGATCCGTAACTTATCCTACTTAACTCTCGCAGAGATGTGGCATGGTTCACTTGCTGACTGAGAGTTTGGGTAGGTACACAATTGATGTTCCGAGCTTAGACGCTTAGCACCCAACATTTTAATCTGCCTCTTGAAGAACGAGAGCGTGGAGTTAGAGAGGGGAGGGGTCGAGAAATACTGTGGTCGAAAGTGAAGAGCATCTTAGCTCTTGAACTCTCTAAGAGCGTCGGGGTTGGAAGGAAACAAGAGTACCCCACGGATGTCAGGTAGGAAAGGTGCAAGTGAGAAGCAAGCCACAATCAGATTCACGTCTCACCCATTATTATTTGGTGAGCTTCTTTCAGTTATAGAAAAATGAGGTAGGAGTATAAAATAATAATAATAATAATAATAATAATAATAATAATAATAATAATAATAATAATAATAATAATAATAACCTGTGTTTAAAGCCCTTCAAAGTGCTACATGTCTAAAGAGAAGCCAGTGTGCCAGAACTATGCCCTCAAATACCTTAAAAGGCCAGTAAGCCTATTTACCTATTTACAACGGCTTCTCACATTTAAGCACTCAATCTCGAAACTAGAATACAGAAGATAAGCTACTCATGTGACAAAATAAATTCTTACTGAAGAGGAACTTAATGCGTAATGCGTAATGCCACAGTGTAATCGCCATTTGTTTTCAACTAAGGCGACCAAAGTTTAAATCCTGGTTAATGCTTGAAATTCTTCAGTTCTGTGGATAGTGATCATATGCCTAAAAAACTTTAAAAACCTACAAAGTTTCCGGAATATCGTTCCAGAGATAAAATACATCAACAAGAATTGAAAGTAATCCTATTCATATCCTTTAGGCCTATATCTTTATTGAATCGTGAAATTATCGGGTGTGGCATTCCAGCTGATGAGCCCATCGCCACATTGTGGCGATACTGTGAATGCTTTCAATTCTTGTTGATATAATATTCGCAATCGGTGAAATTATACTATGGTTCCCTTCTGGGAACTTGGTTTATAAGTTATAACATTTTGAACCCATGACAATTTTCTTCTAATGCTTTCAATATAGAACCTATTTTTCAGAATGAATATATTTACTTTGAAACGGCCTGGTTGCAGAATCTCTACTACTCCATTGAAAGTTACGGATAATTAGACTAGAAGACGTGTCTTAAGCAGAGATTATTCTTATTTCCCGCTGTGTAAATTTTCGACTTCTGCGTTAAGATAAATAAATGTGCCATCTCTGTTTGTTGTTCCATTAACTGGGCCTACAAATATGTCGTAATGTATAGCTCTATATAAAAAATAATTGCGCTAATTTAGATCCAGATATATCTGATATAAGGCAATTGTTTTTGCGTGATCTGTACAGATCTTATTGAACGGTGTTATAAATGTTATTTGTATTATTTATGAACAAGCTGAAAAATGGAGTCTAAAGAGGTCCGACTTTCTGGAAAAATCAATCTCTCTCTCACTGGCATATATGTGAGGGGTTACGAACCATAGTGAATCAAGTCCACCTGAAAATATTTTAAGAAAGGAGCCTAGGAGTCTTTGTTAGATAATTGATTCTACTGAAAATATATAGGCTGTAAATATGCCAACATACAGAGTAAACTACTAATTTCCTGCTGTCTTATATTTAAAATATACTAATTAATTATTCTTAATATTATAATTCAATCGATGCTACTAACCGTGATCAATTTCATCTGATATTTCAAATGATCAATGAAGAACATATTCTTCACCAGAAGATTCAAAATAGTTACTCGTTTTCGCTATCTATTTCATTGATTGTAACATATGGACTTGGTTCAGTATGGCTGTGAAGGAGACAATTCTCTTCACTCTTTCTTTACAAAGATGCCATCTTTCGTACAGCAAATAATTGATGAGTTGGCTCTATATGGCAGTGAATACTGTAGAACAGATTTCCAGTAACCAGTACAACAGCTAGGTTACATCAAAATATTTTAAAAGTGGACCTGGTTCATTATGGCTGTGAACTTCTCATAAAGGCTTATATCCGGCTACGTGTTGCCTTCTGACGTAGTACTGAGAGCAAAAATATTAATATTAATTTATTAATAAACCAGATAACTGCCAAAATACTTACATTTCAGTTTACTCTGTAATTTCTAATGAAGGACACCACCTTATCAGAAGAAAAATGCTTATGTGCCTAACATTCTCATATCAGGTAGATGACCTTTTAGAAACGTATTCATTGAAGGTAGCCCGAAGGTAATCATGGAATTAGTTACTCGTTCAGATGGATATTTAAAAAAATACAAGTCGTATATCAGTGAAGTTGTATTTTTCTTTAATCTTTTTTTTACAATTGGCTTTACGTTGCACAGACACAGATAGGTCTTCTGGAGACGATGTGATAGGAAAGGGCTAGGAGTGGAAAGAAAGCAGCCGTGGTCTTAATTAACGTACAGTCCCAGCATTTACCTGGTGTGAAAATGAGAAACCACGGAAAACCATATTCAGGACTGCTGACAGTCGGGTTCGATCCCACTATCTCCCGAATACTGGATACTGGTCGCACTTAAGCGACTGCAGCTATCGAGCTCGGTAGATTTTCTTAAATCTACAATATATTGAATTATCGGAAAGTAAGTTATTAGCAGAATGGTTGAGAGGCTATACTAGGAAGACTGAACCTTCCCTGGTGATGTATTTTATATAATGGACTGCTAAGTTCATTAGTAGGGCCTATTACAACTCCAAAAAATTAGTTTGCTCGGTAGCAAGGTTTTAATATTTCAGCAGGTCCATTGAAAATACATTTAAACCTATTTACATTCAACTTTAAAATATTTTACCAAGTTCATTCTATACACATAGATATAGCCTATCGGTATTGTACGATTATGCTGGAACTGAGGCATTTATTTCTCAGTTTATCAAAACGTTATATTACAGGAACCTTCATTTGTTGCTGAAGAATTTGATCTGGTAACTGTCATATCGATGGCTCAGTTCAACACTTCTAAAAGTCTAATTGCCATTTTTAAATGTTTTGATATCCCGAGATCCCAGATCAAATTGTTCGGCAACAAATGAGGATTCCTGTAATATAGCGTTTTGATAAACTGAGAAATAAACGCCTTAGTTCTAGCACAATCGTACAATACCGGTATATCTGTGTGTATAGAATAAACATGGTAAAATATTTTAAAGGTGGATGTAAATAGGTCTAAATTTATTTTCAATGGACCTGTTGAAATATTAAAACCCTGGTACAGATCAAACAAATTTTTTGAATTGTAGTACTAATGAACTGGGCAGTCGATTATTTAAGAGAGATCACCAGGGAAGGTTCAGTCTTCCTAGTATAGCATCCCAACCATTCTGCTAATACTTTCCGATAATTCGATATACTGTAGATTTAAAACGACGTAAACGTCCGGCTTATTTCACTCACGACACAACCTGCGCCTATCTAAACAGATTCCTGAGGAGCTTCAGATTTCTGAGGATCAGGAGTATCTATCATTCTGTATGAATCACTCCTCGGTTATAACGTCAGGGACCTGCATGTTAGACATAATTTAAAAACTACCTTGCAATATTTACCACATATTTTCACAAAACCCTTTATGGCATTTATTTGGTTTCTCAGTGTGTTAGAAATATTTGTGTAAATGTCTAAAACATGGTGTTTGAGCATCATTATTAGTTAATCTGTGTGAGTCTCTATTCAACCAAACATATGTTCTTTAATGTTTTTGTTGAGAGCTTTCATGGCCCAGAACGAGAGATATGGGTAGTGTTTTGGAATTATGCCGTATGAAAGATTGTGATATTTCATACAGCGTAGCAAGTTCGAAAGACTATCATGACTATCTATTATTTATTTAATTTGTTAAATCTCTCTGAATACTAATTTTGAAATTATTAATGTTGTCTTCGTGATTCCCCCATCTGTTTCAATGACATTTTAGGTAAGAACCATAAATTATAGAGTATAATTTCAGTAGTTTTAAAGTATAATTACTTACCTCATTTCCTAAAACTTCTCCTCGGTTTAACTTAATAAGTTACATAAGATAGGCTACTACACCATTTTATGTATTTAAAGACATCCATAAGTTATACCTGAAATTTTGTAACAAATGAGAGAACGACTACAAAATGTGAACTTAAAAACCACTTGAATTTTACAATAGCAATTTTTCACTCATAACATATGCCACGTAAACTATCGTGCGACGAAAACTTTATGTTCAATTTTCAATGAACAGTCAAACTCATTTCAAACAAGTATTTGAATAGAGTGAAGGTACAACATATAGGCTAGCCTACTGTAGTACAACCTTACTTCCAAGCAATGAGTAGCCTATAAATAATTGTAAGAGGATAGCCATGTCAAAAGTGGATAACTGAGTTGCAGTAAGCGCCCTTCCAGCAATAATAATAATAATAAACATTGAAACCGACTTTCAACTTATTAGGTCGTGTTACGTACATTCAGTACGTGTTGAAGAGATGTTAAGTACAGAACAAAAATGGCCAACCAGACACCAGTGGGATCCGAACCCACAACCTCCCGATTACACCAGTAACCATAATCGGACAATGAAGACTACTGCCGTGTCTAATGAGTGTCGGTAATGTAGGTTAAGACCCAAGTTTCAATCTCCGGTACTTTTTTCTAATTTTGGTCTCAAAAATCGAAAATATTCCTGATAACGAATAAAAATCTTGTTCAGTAACGAATATCCTAATGTATTCTTCCAAACAACTTCACATTGCACATAGGGAATTCTCCGAACGTAGTTGTTTGGTTCAGACCTAAGATCTCTTCCTTTTCAGAAGTAGGGGCCGATAGAGGTAGCCTACACGGGAGATAATAATACTGTATGCTTTAAATGTTATGAGAAGGAAAATGTACCAGGTCTAGATTTGATTCCTCACAATGATGTAAGCTATAACTTGCCATGCAAGTAAATGGTCATCCACCAATATCACTCTAAGCAATTATTGTAAAGAACTGATTATACGACAAACTCAGATGTACTGTAAGAAAGCAAATAGGCCATGGGTGAAAAACACGAATTTAATGGGATACTTGTATTCATGTATCAATAATGTTACTCAGAGTTCCAGATTCGTCTGATCGCATGCAAATAAACTGTTGGGGTATTTAGATTGTTTCATTTCACGGCTACTGTTTCTTCTCTGAAGCGAAAAACCATGTTGCGAGAATTTGCGAAACACGGTGTGCACGTGAAGTTCCTGAGAATAATTAAATCGTCTATTCGTTACTAAACAGAAGTTTTATATTTTTCTTTCGTGGTGAAGAACAGTTCCGATTTTTAAAACCAGCTCGGCCCATCTGAATTAGGAAACTACTGAAACAAACAATTTCTCCTATTTTGGTCGAGACGTAGGCTACATCATCACCATATTGACACTATCTGATGGCACGTCTTACTTACGCCAACCTCTTCATGGATTATTCTATATGAAATATTCTCACTGTACTATATCAGACTAATTTACAGGACACTCATCGCGCGCACATGATTGTTCGAGTAATTTCAATGCCTTTATACGTGTCTGGTAAACATCACAACAAGCAACTTTCAACAAACCAGTCCCACTCCACTCAATTAAAGAGGATACGCGCTAATCAACAAAGTTTGAGGGACGGAGGGTAAGAAGTCTTGCTGAACAATTAGGATTCATGAATGTAAATTAATTATTTTCAAAACCAACTAGTCCATAATGTACTAAAAGAAAGGTCCGAGATGTAAAGAATTCATCTTCCTTCCTCTCTTTCATAATTAACTGATGGATTAAATAAATTACCCATATGCAATCGATCAAAAAATTCCGTATTGAAGGGTAACGTATAGGTTAATACATTTTCATGGATCATATTTATAGTTGACATAACTTGAATGATTACGTGTGATGGGGTGTCAACATAGGCCTGTTTGGTTCTTTATCTGGGTGAAAATATTTATTTAGAGCTGCAAACATATATTACTAAGTGTTATTCAGAGTGGAGTAATGAACTCTTGGGGTATTTAGACTGCTTCATTTCACGGCTACTGTTCCTTCACTAAACCAAAGAACTATGTTACGTTATGAAAATATTTTTAGAACTATTTTAAATTAACGAATTTACAATACATAGTTTTTATAGCATAATTATAGACCATAACACGTCGTCATTTATGTTACATAGACTATGAATGCTGGAAGGAGGTTATTTTTAAAAAACTGCTAAGTACAGAATGGGAATGTTGAATACGTGTTGCTCAATAGTTTTGAGGACAGTAGGCTACATTTATCTGGGGCGAAATTAATTAATTAGGGTAGTTACTAAGCAAAAGTTTTATACTATTCTTTCGTGATTAATAACACTTCCTATTGTTAAAACCAATTTGATCCAACTGAATTAGGAAATTTCTGAAACAAACAATTTCTCGAGACGTAGGCTACATCATCAGAGAGATTCAATTCCATGACCGTAGCCATACAGAAAGAATGTGATGACACGTCTTACCTACGCCAAGGTCTTTACGGAGTATTCTATATGAAACATTCTCACTTCACCATCTTGGACTAATTTTCAGGATTCTCATCGAGCGCGCAGAACTTTCACTCCACTCAGTCATTTATTAGGTTGGAAATGTGACAGGGATGCAATGTACATACTCTTCTAACCATAATCTTACAATTGTTACAGTGTAACTGCTTCTGCGGTTTTCGAGGACACCGAGGTGTCGGAGATTCGTCATGCAAGAGTTGTTTTACATGTCGGTAAATCTACCGGTATAGACCACTCAGCTACTTGGGCTCAGAAGGCAAACAGTACTACCTTCAGAGTCACTCAGTTCTGCATTATTATTATTATTATTATTATTATTATTATTATTATTATTATTATTATTATTATTATTATTATTATTATTATTATTATTATTACATTGAACTTCCCACTAGATTAGCCTCCGTGGAACAGGCGGCAGCACGCCGGCTTCTCACCGCTGGTTCCGTGGTTCAAATTCCGGTCACTCCATGTGAGATTTGTGCTGGACAAAGCGGAGGCGGGACAGGTTTTTCTCCGGGCACTCCGGTTTTCCCTGTCATAATTCATTCCAGCAACACTCTCCATTATCATTTCATTTCCTATCATTCATTAATCATTGCCCCAGAGGAGTGCGACAGGCTTCGGCAGCCAGCACAATTCCTGTCCTCGCCGCTAGATGGGGCCTCATTCATTCCATTCCTGGCCCGGCCGAATGACTGCAGACATACTATGGACTTTCATTTTCACGTTGAACTTCCCAGTGCGCTGCCTACCACAGAGTTTAGGGTATAGGCTATGGGATTTGCGACCTTCTCCTGTAGTTATCAAAACTACGAATAGAAAATGGCACGAGTATGTGAATAATAAAGGAAGACTGTTTTTTACTCCTCGTTTAAGGCGTTCTGCACAAACATTTCTTCTCATATGTTTTAAAAATGAAAATTTGTTTTATTCTTTACGTTCTTTATTCCATTCATATATTTATCACAAGAAACTTGTCTAACTTACCTAATAGGAATTCTTATTTAGCTATATGGAAGATACGATACTTGAACGTTTGCATTCGACAATTACGCATCGAAGAGCACATATTATTAAGCTTTCCCTTCAGTGCCTTTCATTTTCCTCACATATCTTTTTTTTTTTTCAAATAGAAGCTTTTAAACTCAGGAAGAAGATAAATATTTTATAAGTTAGAAGTTTTATTTACATTAAATCTCTGTCACATTTAGTCTACAACCTAACAAATGACTGAGTGGAGCGAAAGGGAGCTGAGATTCTTAATAAGAATATCCGTACGAAAAGGTGTTAGATTTGACTATTCTCGACAGAAACAGTTTCACTTTAAGTTAGGAGTTCAGTTTGACTTGAGAACAAGCCAGTTTTGAAAGTAGACTACTCATTTTGGAGTATTCATTTGAAACAGTAGTAAAATGAAATGGCGTATAGCTTTTAGTGCCGGGAGTGTCCGAGGACATGATAGGCTCGCCAGGTGCAGATCTTTTAATTTGACGCCCGTAGGCGACCTGAGCGTCGTGATGAGGATGAAATTATGATGAAGACGACACATACACCCAGCCCTCGTGCCAGCGAAATTAACTAATGATGGTTAAAATTCCCGACCCTGCCGGGAATCGAACCCGAGACCCCTGTGACCAAAGGGCACGCTAACCATTTTTACCAATGGCGGTTAAAATCTCCGATCCGGCCAGGAATCCAACCCGGACCCTCTGGACCAAAAGCTAGCACGCTAACCATTTAGCCATGGAGTCGGACAGTAATTTTAATGAAAATTAAAGCAATCTCCGGATTATGAACATTACAGCCCCTACAATAAATGTCGATACGTATAAACTGTTCGTATAATCCACCAAGAATGCCTTAAAATGAGCAAAAACAAAGCAAAAACATGAAGAAAAATACTTATTTACTCAGTAATACAGGTTTTAACAATAAGGTAGGGCCAAACTTTCAGGACACATTATTGGCACGATTCCTCACAGAATAAGTTATACGATTGGATTTAAGAGTAGGAGCTATGCACATCTGCATCACATAGAGCATAAAGTACCAAATATAAATAATTTTACACAAACGTCAAAGAGGGATACAACTGAAAATTTTAGAAATTCTAGAAATTTATATGTATTTAATAACTAGAGGATCCATGCTTCTCCGCAGCATTCGTTATAAATAGGTCAGATAACTCGTTCGACATGCCTGTTGCAGTCATATTGTTTTCCCTGCCCTTTTCAATGATTTTATGAACATAAAACGTAATATCCCATATCCGATTCATTCGTAATTTAGTTTATAACACTTCGTTCCATACAATATTCTATGTGCGTCGACCATTCGGCCTATCTGGATCTTTACATTCTCGAACGAACTTACCCGAGACAGTGTAACATACAATTGGCCGTGAATGAGTACAGTTTCGGGTAAGTAGACACCCATTTTTTCAAGAGTTTGTATTCGTACTTTATTGATGGTCGTACAGAAGGGTGGTCGATTTGATACCTCCTCATCTGTGCGTACTTCGACTGTTTTCTCCTAGCAGCATGTAAGTTATTAGGAACGTTCTGCCATCTGTTGAGTGTATTCAGAAGCTGGGGAAGGTCAGAGAATCAAATAGTATCTAGCAGAGAAAATAATTTTTCCATGATCAGAGGAAATGTATACTCTCTGACTTCACATGGCTGCATGGAGGACATTACTAAGGATGGATCCATAACACATAGGATATACCCTACTCAATGATAAATGTTTAAAAACAATATTAAGCTTTAGCAGCAAGTGTATATTTCCAAGACGACACACACCTACTATATAGTTGACCTAACATAGAAGTAATAAATTCATTAGCATTAGCACATAGCTCCTACTCTTAAATGCAATAGTATAGGCTAATATTCTTAGGAAACAATTGTGTATCAAATAAAGAAACCATTATATGTCACTATTTCATCACCTATCGATGGAGCAAAGACTTGAGTAGGCTAAATCATTTAACAAAACTTTTAACTGGTAACAATTCTATAATTCCATTTGTTCCGAAATTGGACCTCACAATGGTGGAGAGAAATTTTCGTAGATAAGCAAATTACTGTAGCACTAACTGCAGTAAACGGCGTTGCCCGGATAGTTTCTGAATATTTATCTTTTAAGATTTGCATTACCAGTTAGTTATGTGTGAAGTGAATTTTTACAGAATTCCTTTTTGACTTGCAGATTGATATGTTACGAACTATTATGTAGTTTTAGAATTATTTAGATGTATTTGATTTCAAGTTTTAGATTTTTTAATTTTCGAGTAAAACTTTGTCTTTATGGAAGCTGGAATCGACTGGAAAGTATTTGATCCTGTCAGAAATTAATAAGTGATAACTATATGTATTTAGCCGTCGCACTATATATACAATGTACAGGATTTCAACTGTCAATGAGACTGTCCCCCTCTCGCCCCCCCCCCGCCCCTAAGAGATAAAAAATCTGGATTGACACCATTCATCTCAGTGACCCCAAAGACTGTAGATTCGACACTGTTTCGATTATTTTTATATCTCACTCCACTCTCACCCTCACCCCAAAGAGGGATGAACATGAACTTTAAAAAATTCGGATTGTCACTATTCATTTCAGCGACCACGAAAACTATGGATTCGATACTATTCTAGATTTTATACCACCCCCCCCTCGTCCCCTGCCCATAAGGGAAAACCCCACGCGATTTGTCTCCTGATACTAATTGATAAGTGTACCAAGTTTGGTGAAATTGCTCCAGTGGTTTAGGAGGAGATGTGTCATTTACACACCCACGCACACACATACATCCATTTTTATATATAGTAAGAAGATGGAAATAAGATTTCTATATATAGTTTATCGATTATTTTTATACCTCACCCCCTTCGACCCCACTTGGACTTGTAAAAAATCCAGAGTATTACTGTTCATCTCAGAGATCCTGAAATCTATGGATTCGAAACTGTTTTTAATTATTTATATATCTCACCCCTCCTCTCGCTCCCCACGTAAAAGGGGGCTGAACTTGGACTTTAAAAAATTCTGGAGTATTACGTTTCAACTCAGCGACCCCGAAAACTATGAATTCGACACTATTCTCGATTATTTTTATAACTAACCACCCTGAACCCCTCCCTTAAGGGCGCTAGGGATGGCTTACCCCCACAGTGCTCGTCTTCCGACAGTAAGTAGTACGTGTACCAAGTTTGGTTGAAATTGCTCCAGTGGTTTAGGAGGAGATGAGTCATTTACACACACACACACATACATCCATTTTTATATATACAGTAGTAAGATTTTTATACTTCACACCCTTCCCATCCCCGCCCAATGGAGTCCTATAAGTGCCTTACACAACAGTATATTTTTTCCAAATAGTAAGTCTTATATGTACCAATTTTGGTTGGCAGTTATGCCCAAACGTACATGCATAACCTCGCTGCTCTAGAATCCTGGAGCTGACGTTACCATGGTTACGGCAGTTCATTTCTTTTATCCGATTCCTAGAGCAGGGGTAGTGTGGTGACAATATTTCCGTAACGGTTGGTTTTAGGACCTTAAAACATGGTTTTCGGGCCCGTAGGGTTTACCGAGTTTTGTTCTTTGGGTCAAGAGGATTAAACTGAGATTTGTCTCGTCCCAACACGACAAATTCGATATTTTGCCTATATTAGCCTATTCGTTTTATATCTCCTCCCCCCCTCGTGCCTCCACCAAATTGTTTTGAAAATAAAATACAGCCCATGTTACTCAATGGCAACGTAGCTTTTTATCGGTGAAGAAATTTATAAAATCGGTTCAGTAGTTTTTGAGTCTATACGTTACAAACAAACATACACATTTTTCCTCTTTATAATATTAGTATAGATTTGAGCTATAACTTAATTATTTTATGTTCTACAAATGTTTAAAGGGTATTAGAAGCTAATAGTAACGTAAATAACGATCTTACAGGCCCTGCAAAAATTAGCCTACTTCCATAATGGTGTGATTTAACAAATCAATTATCTCTATTTATCCCTCACCATTGCTGTACAGCACAGGAGGAAAATAATTATTGTCGTCATCGCTAGATGACGGTTATACTGGATCTCCTTTTAATAATTTCCAGCGATAATATCCATTAAAAAACAATTTCCAGGAGTTTATACTGCTAATTCGTCGTTTCTTTCGTACTATTTCATACAAGTAGAGGTTTATGTCCCACAGTTCGAGACAAGTAACTGTAGACAACATTAATGTCGTTCACTCTACCAAGTTTAGTGATGCCTGAATTTAAGGGATAAACAGCGCACAGCTTTAGCCTCATTCCTCGAAATTCGTCGGAATTCTTGCCACTCACAATATTCTTAACTGAAGTATTGGTGGTAATAATCGTAACACAGATCTCCGTTCCATTGGTATACGGTATATTAGATCAATTTTGTTATTCTTCTTCTTCTTCTCTCTGGTTCTCTCCTAACTTCTTAGACCGAGCTCGATAGCTGCAGTCGCTTTAGTGCGGCCAGTATGCAGTATTCGGGAGATAGTGGGTTCGAATCCCACTGTCGGCAGCCCTGAAGATGGTTTTCCGTGGTTTCCCATTTTCACACCAGGCAAATGCTGGGGATGTACCTTAATTAAGGCCACGGACGCTTCCTTCCCACTCCTATCCCTTTCCTATCCCATCGTCGCGATAAGACCAGCTGTGTCGGTGTGACGTAAAGCAGCTTGCTAACTTCTTAGGGTCGGCATTCGGCCAAGTGTACGGCAGGAGCTTGATACCTTTCTAGACACCAATCCTATGTGAAGGGTTGTATTCATAATTGCGTGTTTTAGTGGCTCGTAGAGTTTCACTTTGTGTACATGAATAGGTGTGTGTTAAAACGAACACAAAAGACCCAGTTCCCGAGCTAAATACATTAAGCAGATGCGACTAACAATTCCGGAGCCCACTGACCTGACGCCTGCTACTTACACCATTTAACCACGGAGCTAAATTCTTACACATAATATCAATAATAGCCTATGTAAATGTAAAAATCTATGGCTCAGGCAGAAGCGCGCTGGCCTCTTACCGCTGGGTTCCGTGGTTCAAATCCTGGTCACTCCATGTGTGATTTGTGCTGGACAAAGTGGAGGAGGGACAGGTTTTCCTCCGGTTACTCCGGTTTTCCTTGTCATCTTTCATTTCAACAACACTCCAATATCATTTCATCTGTCAGTCATTAACTATTGCCCCAGAGGAGTGCGACAGACTTCGGCAGCTGACACAGTTCCTATCCCCGCCGCTCAACTTGTAGGATACTCCAGCAAGATATAGCAGATATTTCAGATTCAGGACGTCAAATGGACTGTATCGCTATTGACCTATCCATGATTGATTACTGACAAGAATTAGGGCTACTGGATTAAACAAAGGAGTGGTTGAATGGTTGGCCAAATTTCTAGAAACTAGAACAGTGAGAATTAGAGTAGGTGAAGTGTTATCTGATCCTGTAATGATTAGATGAGGGTCCCGCAGGGCTGTATTATTGGACCTTTATTTCTTCCTAAATACATAAATGATATGAGTAAAGAATTGGAATTACAGATAAGACTATTTGTGGATAATGTTATTTTGTATAGAGTAGTAAATGAGTTGCAGGATTGTGAGCGACTGTAGAGGGATCTAGATAATGTTGCGAGATGGACAGAGCGCGGTGGCATGATGGTAAATGGGATGAAAAGTTAAATCGCAAGTTTCACCAAGAGGAAAAGTCCTCTCATTTAAAAGAGATGATAGTACTTCACGGGAAACACTGTAAGTACCTAGGTGTTAATATAAGGAATGACCTTCATTGGGGTCATCATATTAACGAAGTTATTAAGAAAGGTTACATATCCCTTCACATGAGAGTATTTAGGGGTTGTAGTAAGTGATGGATATAAAGGATAGGACATACAAGTCTCTGGTGCGACCCCAATTTTAATATAATGGAGAGAAGGTGGGGAATGACATTAGGTGACGAATAGGACTAAGCTTGAGCGGAGCTCTTAAAAGGATTTTTTTTTGCTAGTGGCTTTACGTCGCACCGACACAGATAGGTCTTATGGCGACGATGGGATAGGAAAGGCTTAGGAGTTGGAAGGAAGCAGCCGTGGCCTTAATTAAGGTACAGCCCCAGCATTTGCCTGGTGTGAAAATGGGAAACCACGGCCAACAGTGGGATTCGAATCCATTATCTCCCGGATGCAGGCTTACAGCCGCGCGCCCCTAACCGCACGGCCAACTCGCCCGGTGATTTTAAAAGTAGGAAGGATAATAATATGAAGGTAAAGTTGTAATTCAAGAGGACAAATTTGGGAAAATATTCATTTATAGGACGAGGAGAAAGAGAATGGAATAAATGATAAAGTGAAATGTTCAATAAATGTAAAAGTTCTGTGAAAATATTTAAGAAAAGGCTAGGTAAACAACTGATAGGGAATCTGACACCTGAGCGATAACCCTAAATGTAAATGATTGATTGATTGATTGATTGATTGATTGATTGATTGATTGATTGATTGATTGATTGATTGATTGATTGATTGATTGATTGATTGATTGATTGGGCTTCATTCGTTCCATTCCTGACCCAGTTTAAAGTAGGCCTATGTAAAGCACAGAGGAGCGAGGAGATTGGCATATGATATTTTGGATGGGAAAATCATTGGTGTCACGAAGAGAGTAGAGGTAGTGGTTTAACGTCGCACTAACATATTGAGTGTTTTCGGCGAGTGAAGGATATGAAAGGGCTAGGACTAGGAAAGTAGTGGTCATGACCATTATTAAGGGAAACGACCGAAAACCATCTGC
Organism: Anabrus simplex; assembly: GCF_040414725.1. Lineage (NCBI taxonomy): Eukaryota > Metazoa > Arthropoda > Insecta > Orthoptera > Tettigoniidae > Anabrus > Anabrus simplex. The sequence continues at coordinate 951,525,411 of NC_090265.1, read as the reverse complement.
AGGACTGCCGACCCGACGGTGGGATCGAACCCACTGTCTCCCGAATGCATGCTCACAGCTACGCGACTCTAACCGCACGGCCAACTCACTCGTAGAGTAGAGAAATATCATTTTAAGAATAATAATATCTTTCCATATAAGCCTATCACGAAGAATCGTATGGGATGATTCAGTTTAATAAGACGATTTCAAAATAATACCGTTGTGTTCTATAGCTGAAGGTATACAGTATTTTCCAAAAAAAATTGCAAAGTACTCTGCTGATCAGGAGCCATCATACAAAACTGGCCTTTCTTCACTTCACTTGGTATTACGGTCATAGTGAGTAGCTCATTTGTAAAGAGCGTAAGAGGCCTCTTAAAGTGAAAGTTACACAAAGTGTTACAAGATATAGATATAGGCCCTAACTATTGTGTTCAGTTTCATGAAATGTTTGGCTAGTAAGTGTTGCGAGTACAGTAGAACCATCACTAGCGCAAGAATGCCACAAGCGCTGTAACGTTCTGATTTAACCTGACTCGTAACTGTGAAACGTCAATCGTAACATCTAACACGGTTCTCCGTCACAAATGATAGTCTACCAGGTCTAATAGGATTTCTTAAACATTTCCCAATTTTACACCATTATCACCGTAGATCTCAATAGATAAATCTCTAACCGCCTGCGTAAATTAGCTGGTTATGCACTATTCTTCTATGTTCAAGGATGCAGGTTCAGATTCCAGCGGCATATAAAAATGCATTAATTTAGGAAAAGGAATTGACAAGTTAAGAAAATTATTCTGCGACAATAATCCCATAATCTGGCGTCTTTTAAAATCTGTAGCAATCGAATGGATGTTGAACATGTACTACAAGTTATATTTATTATTGTTATATATTATAATTATAATAATAACCATAATTTGAAAATATCTCTCCAAATAATTTCCTATTAAACACCCACTATAGCAGTATAGAAATGCTTTTCTTACATTAAAAACGTCAAGTAGATCTGTATGAAGGAAAACATCTTGAAAGTGGAGATGATGGAGGAAATAAATCCTAACATTTTTAAACATTTTTAAACTCTCATTAATAGAAAATTTTAATGTTACAATTTTATCATTTGTCACTTGGAAGAAGCAAAAACTTAGAGGCTTGTTGCACAGTGGATAGGAGTATTAAAACACATTCCGCTCGGGACACCGCTACACCCGACTACACTCCAATTTGAAGTCTAAATGCTAGTTCCTTAGAAATATAACTATGTCCTACATATTTATATTTAGACGAAGTAGCCTATAAAGGGTCAGTGAATACAGCTTCAGTGGACTTTCATCTTATTTGGAAAATGCATTGAGATCAAAATTAAATAGTCCTGCTACTGCTATTAAGTAATTAATGCAATAACTTGCTCCAGAACACAATCAAAAGCATGGGTAGTTGTGTTCAAAGAAATCGATAAACGAAAAGTTAATTAATATTCGAGACTTTTGTGTGGACTATCTCAAATTACGCTACCGGTATATGGAATTCTTTAGGCAGCTAGACTGTTTGCAACATATTCTGGAGAGGAAGCTTAATCCTAGGCCTAAATTTAATGATTTTTCGTTCATTATACCTCATTTGCGTATGATCATGTTTTGAACGTATAAGATTTTACACTCTTTATATGCACATATTTCGGGGAACGGTACTTCTTGAATTCTTTCCGAAAATCTTAATTCATAACGGAATGCAAAACAACCGCTCCTAAGAATAATAATAATAATAATAATAATAATAATAATAATAATAATAATAATAATAATAACAATAATAATAATAATAAATTATAATAAAAAAATAAATAAAAATAAATAATAATAATAATAATAATAATTATTATTATTATTATTATTATTATTATTATTATTATTATTATTATTATTATTATTGCTTTACGTCCCACTCACTACTTTCGGAGACGCCGATACGAGGCTGTTGTATATGAGCGCATTAAAATACCAGCGGACTGAGCCAGTATCGAACCTGCCAAGTTGGCCTCAACCGTCTGAGCCACTCAACGTGGCAAGAACCTTTTCTTATTAGGCTACAATGTTCGATACAAAGGAATTTCGGCCATTTGCCTCAATGGTCAGTGTACTGGTGTTCGGTTCAGGAGGGCCCCGGGTTCAATTCCCACCCTACGCGAAGATTTTAACTGCGTTTCGTTAATTCGTTTTGCATGGGGGTAGGTGTTCGAGTTCGTTTTTACACCTTCTCTTCATCAGCATACAACTTCCTACCCTACCAACCAACACAGTAATGCACAATATTGAATATACACCGCCATATAAGGTTCACCGAGGTCCACTCAGCCTACGTGATTACAACTGAGGAGCTATCTGACGCTAAGGTAGCGGCCCCGGTCTAGAAAGCCAAGAACGGCCGAGAGGATTCGTCGTGCCGACGACACGACACCTCGTAATCATCAGGCCTACGGGCTGATCAGCGGCCACTTGGTAGGCCAACGCCCTTCAAGGGCTGTAGTGCCATGGGGGTTTGGTTTGGTTTATATAAGATTGACGCCAGGAAGGGCATACAGCGGTAAAACGTGGACAAATCTAAATCACGTACCGATCGTAATAAATTAGGAAAGGGCTTGGAAGACTAAGCTGAATACATAGGAACTGTCTTTGTTTTATCAATTAAGGTTATCAAATGCTGATTTGCTTAGTATTTTGGGCCGATGACCTAGATGTTAGGCCCATTTAAACAACAAACATCAAACATAGTATTTTGGAGTTGATATGCACATTAGTCTAAATTTTTCCTACTTAAATAATCTTAAAAACAACAATATCTCGTATTATTTTATATGTGTTCTTGTTTGTGTTATTTGGTGACATAAGGCTTAGTGAATGACCTGTTCAGACTCTAATTTTCAGCGTTCATTCTGCGCATCTTATTTATTTATCGTTATAGATATATGATAACTGTATATAAATTCCCTGTAAACATCTAAATAATCCTGTATAATATGAATGCACCCAGCGTTCCTACCATGTGTTGTGTACATAATTTACCATATAAACTAAATAAATTAAAGAAATTTTATTACGGAATTTGCCATTTATTAAAATCCTAATTCCTTGGCACAAATATCCCTCCTATTCATCCCGCAGCTACCTATGTTTTTAGTTTATTATTAGAAAAAAAGGTAGATATCCTCATGATTGGAATCCATAAGCTCCCATCGTAATATTCTGCAGACGATGCGATAGCGTTTTGGAGAGAAACGTTACCGCGTCAGATCTTTACTCTGTCAGCTTATAAGAACAGTTGTGACTGGAGCGTTAAGGTTAGACAAAACCGTATGACCCCTGAATACGTCAGCTTTTCTTGTTAATTGCACAACTGTCACTCCACCACGAGTTACAATGTTGAAGTTTTGGTGTTTTGGTGAGATATCAGAGTACCCTTGTAGAAAATTACAGAAATTTGTGTTCAAGTCTCGAAATAGTCCACGATTTTCATTTATTTATGTTAAGAAACGAGCACGTATGAGTGACAACATAATGCTTCAAGGATGTTTTAAATATTCTATAATTCAATTGCTGCTTTATTCTACGATATGGAGGCAAGGTCATCTTCAGTTGTGTGTAGACCTACTATATATCTGTGTTCTTTTTGCTGCTTAGTTTTCGAGGCTTGAGACATGATAATCAAAAGTCTCGTACACTGCACTTAGTACGTGTGAGAGTGCAAATAAATTCAAGTGGAGAAGGAGAAAGGAAGCGACAGGGTTTCTGTGGGTAACCGGTACTTATTATATTATATCCCCAGTAATATAAATATATGCTCAATTTAAGCCATATTTCCAATCCAGTATTTTGTAGACCAAAATTGATAGATTTCTGTGGAAAAGTGAAATAGTATATGTTGATAACCAGCATATTTTTTTCATTCCTTGAACTGGCAACATTATTTTAAAATACTACAAGCATTGTCTGATTTTATTATTTGGAAAATACAATCTTGTTGGTATAATTAAGATCAGCTCTTTGTAAACGTTTAAATTTTTTTTAAAATTATTTATTGTTTATATTTTTAGATATCTTTAGTTAGGCCTATTTGCTCCCAAGAAAAGATAAAATTAATATCCTCTTCTTGAGCTCTTTTCTTCATCTTTATGACATTTAGATGACATTTATATGTAGTACAACAAATTTTCCACATCGGTGATCTGAAGAAACAATTTTTCCAGCTTTCGTTCTGATTCCAAACACTTTACTGTTATGTTAAATAAAACCAGACACAACTTTTACATGCATATCTTTTAACATGTCCACAAAGTTTACGGCTGTCAGTAAAATCTTATTTCCATATAGGAAACCACATTAGAAAGCATACTGTTTACTCTGCAAAACTCAAGTTGTAAATAAGGAATAAACTGAAATTAGGAGGAAGGTAAGGGTAGTACAAGCGAGGTATGCTGGGTATATGGTAAACATGGGTCATCGACTCACATGTCAAGACTTTCCGAGTGACCCGAAATTTGGCGGACAATCTTCCGACTCCATTTTTCCCGGACACCACGTGCTAGTGATACTGCATCTCGGAAATGGTTTATGAAATGTCTACAGAAAGAACATTGCCTTTTTCATCCGATGGTATTTTAAAGCTATGAGGTAAGTACTCACATACAAATGCACTCACTTTGATTATTGTACTTGGAAGATTTTCACCAAAGTATTTAACAGGGAAAGGAAGAGCAACGAATACAAATTGTGCACAAACCTAACACCATCAGAGTCATAAGAGAAGGAGAGTTAACAAAGGAAGGTTTGACATGAAATATTAAAGTCGTGAAGTAAAAACTCAGCTAGGATTCTCGTGAATTTGAGAATGATGATGGGAGTATTCAAGATGTCAAAGAATTCGTTTCTTTGAAATTCTCGATGTATCTCGAATCGTGCAAAAAGACATTCGAGTACTTTCGGTGGAAGTATTCACAGTCTTTGAAACGTAAAATCAAGGTCTGAAATATATAACAAAAATAGCCAAAATTTGTACTGAAATATGTATTATCAGAAAACAGACTGATTCAGATTAGGTTATTAGTGAAGCGATCTACCTGTAGATTGTGAGAACAGATATAGTTGATCGCGTGCTCTGAGGATAGATACAGCAGTAATTCCCTCGCAAAATCCCCACTCAAGCGGTAGGAGCAACTGGTATCGCACTTTGACTTTCACTTGTTTGCATATGAGCAGGTTCTGTAACGGTTAAAAAAAATGTATTTCCCTCATATGCGGTATGATTTAGTGCAGCGTAATTGTCACATTTATCCATTGAAAACAAAAAAGAAAACAGGAACCATAATGAGGATCTGTCGCGTGATTTTTCACAGTATGAATTGATAGCGTGATGTTTTTATGTAAGTGATTTTTATTCATGGATGATCACAACTTCTATAACCTGACGTGATGTTATTTCTTATGGTACGCCTAGCAGTAGTCTAAATGAACCAGTTATTCCGATTCCCAAATGTGTAGTTTTATGTAATAACAAGCAATAATATGGAATATGGAGCAAATAGGCCTATATAAAATGGCTAGCGGCATTACCCGCCGTTGACGGGGCAATCATATAGCATGTGCAAAGCTACTTTCGGCCAATATTCAGGCTTGCTATTTTATTCGGGACGCAGCAGTAGGCCTAATCCCATCTATTGGAGATGAATGACAGCAGAAGAGAGAAATCACATCACAACAATGGTCAGTGTAATGTAATTGTCGATCAGTTTTATGAGCTTTCGATATTTTATTGTATGCCTTCCCATTTAGTTTTCTTCCAACTGTAGTTTTAATTGTTATTTTGATGGAGTGAAGTTTCTTCACGGGGATCACTGTATGTACCCAGGTGTTAACAAAAGGGAAGATCTTTATTGGAGTAATCACATAAACAGATAAATAAATATTACAGACCTCTTCAGATGGTCAGTTATGGGAGTATGTATTGGCTGTAGTAAGGGTGAAATGCAATGTCGTATGGCTTTTAGTTCCGGGATATCACAGGACGGGTTCAGTTCGCCAGGTGCAGGTCTTTCTATTTGACTCCCGTAGGCGACCTGCTCGTCGTGATGAGGATGAAATGATGAAGAAGACAACACATACACAGCCCCCGTGCCATTGGAATTAACCAATTAAGGTTAAAATCCCCGACCCGGCCGGGAATCGAACCCAGGACCCTCTGAATTGAAGGCCAATACGCTGACCGTTCAGCCAACGAGTCGGACGTAGTACGGGTGTAAAGGAGAGACAGTATACGTCGCTGGTAAGACCCCAATTAGAGTGCCTATGCTTCCAGAATGACTTGATTCGAGAAGTGGAAGATACCAAAGGAAAAGCAGCGCGATTTGTTCTGGGTGATTTCGCACAAAAGAACAGTGTTTCAAAAATGTTGCAAACTCTAGGCTGGGAGGATTTGAGAGCAAGGAGACGAGCTGCTCAACGAAGATGTTTCGAGCTGTCAGTAGAGAGGTGACGCGGAAAGGCATTAGTAGACGAATACGCCTGAATGCCGTTTCTAAAAGTTGGAAGGATTCATGAAGATAAATTTGGGAAAATATTCTTTTTTAGGATGAGGAAGAAAATTTTTATTTTTTTAAATACAACTTCTCCAATGAAGAGGCTGCCACAACGATAAAGTAGGCTATATCAACTACACAGTATTTTGTCTTCTAAGTTCGCTAGTATGCCAGATAGAAATACCCATCACAAGGCTCAGGAATAAGTTTGGAACGAATTTGGAATGTGGCATGATGCATGGCTCCTCAAATGTTATATAGATGGTTGCGGAGTATGGTTACTGAACCTCGTATTGCGGTGAGAGCGATGTCGTGAAGTCGTGTCCGGTTGGGACCGAGAGAGATGTTGGCCAAGTTCCAAACTTCTTTGAAATCATTTCAGAAAAGGCTTGGTAAACAACTTATAGATAATCTGCCACCTGCACAGCCTTGAAAGCAGATCAATGCTGATTGATTGATTGATTGATTGATTGATTGATTGATTGATTGATTGATTGATTGATTGATTGATTGATTGATTGATTGATTGATTGATTGATTGATTGATTGATTGATTGATTGATTGATTGATATAATTAATTAATTCAATTGAGAACTAATCCTCTCTATTTTATGAAAGATAACAAATGTTCGTTACGTTTTAATAATTTTTTTGTCACAATAAAATACATTTTTTCTTGACGTTGCATTTTGTGTGATAAATTATTTGAAGTATATTTGAAGCCTCAGTTAATGACATCTTAAGTGTAGTTATTCAACGAATTTGCAGATAAGCTATCTGCTTTAAGTTACGCATTTGTAATTTAATTACACTTCAATTGTTTAGTTCAGTTACATTTACAACCGAAGCCGTTCACACACAGCAAATTATTGTGAGGTGTGCGACAGCTTAATCAATGACAGACCATAAAGTTAAAAAAATTCTGGCAATATGGTCAAGATATGGTTTCAATCTCAAGAATATTTTTACACTTCCTAGCTCTTTTCAGAATATGTAGGTATATCTTCGTGCTCACGACTATGATGAATGTGCACGAAACAGGTTGCACATCAAATACAGTAGGCCTATAGTACAACATAACGATACGAACTATTCAACTCACAGTATACTGCACAGTGATTTAGTCGCTTATGGCAGGCGACAATCACCTTTCACCGAGACAAGCCGCAGATACTATGACACTATGGTCAATATGCCACAGCTAAAAGACGAAATGTAATGAACCTTCCTTTATACGGTCTGCACAGCCACAAAGTGAGTACAGCAGTATCTCCAGTTGTACAGCGTGATGAAGCACCAAACAGAGAGGGAACAAGATCAATACAGAACGAGACGATTTTTTGTACTTAATCCATTCCCAACAGAGCCGTTCAACATCAGCTCGAACTCTGAGACCTCAGACAACATTTCCTATCTGACCATCTGATGGAAGTTACTTGTTAAAGAGGCTTAAATTATCGGCCTCCTCCAATAATAAGCTGTTGCAACAGAGTTCTATATTTTAATGCAAGAAATAAATTCGTACCGAGTGAGTTCGGGTCGTGTAGTTATTAGCTTGCATTCGGGGGGATATTGGGTTCGAACCCCACTATTGGTAGCCCTGAAGAAGGTTTTCCGTGGTGGCTGTAGCCTATTTAAAGCCACGGTCGCTTCCTTCCCAGTCTCAGCCCTGTTCTGTCTGGGTTAGTGCGACATCCAACCACTAGCAAAAAGAACCTAACTCTCACGAAGATTTAATGACTTTCAATTAGATTAAACCAGTACTACACTATATTAACTTAGTTGGAGATCAGTTCACTTGTATGGCATTCAGTGCTACAAATTTCTGGTATTGTATATATTGAAAGAATATTGCAAGTTATACCTCCAATTCTATTCGTAGCCAACACTTGTCGGTCAGTGATCCATCTTTCCGCTGCCTTAGCGTAACGGTTAGTAGGCTACTATTAGCTACCGTCGTCGGGGGTTGGGGTTCGATTCACGGTACTATCAGACATTTAAGAATGGTAGGAGGGCTGGTATGTGGTTGAAACAGTAAATACAACTCACCTCCATTGGGAGTGTGCCTGAAAAGAGCTGCACCACCTCCGGATGAGGACACGAGTTTACCTACTAGTGTAAACTTGATAATCACTTGATAATCACTTGATAACGTGATTCAAAGGAAAGATAATTTCTATACACACCCCATCCTGATCAATAAATGTAAACGTGTGCCCTCGCATCTCTTAGCTATTTTCAGCCACATACCCAAATGAAGTGAGATGCGTGTACACTTTCAACCGAATGCATACTGTCTTCAAATAGTGCCGTACATTATAACAGTGAAATGAAACTGATCGCCCATCTCGTTGGTCTCTTTGCGTAGTAGGATTTTTTAGACTTTCTTTTACACTCATATAGTCCATGTTTGTGCATTTTGAGAATCTAACTAGCTTTCGGGCTGAGGACAAAGTCTGTGATACAACTCCACTCCCTAGGAATATAAATCTATCAATAAGAGAAGGATGAAAGGAAAATTATTGAAACCTTATTTCCTACTACCATATTAGGAAGCTTTCAAAAATCATATCCCGCACTCATGGTAAGTATTTATGGTTTTCCATTCATTTCTCAATTCCAGTTTAATAGCAATCTTATGGATTTCTTCCAAAACATTTTTTTTTATTTTTTTTATTTTTTTGCTAGTTGCTTTACGTCGCACCGACACAGATAAGTTTTATGGCGACGATGGGACAGGGAAGGGCTAGGAGTGGGAGGGAAGCGGCCGCGGCCTTAATTAAGGTACAGATCCAGCATTTGCCTGGTGTGAAAATGGGAAACCCGGTAAACCATTTTCAGGACTGCCGACAGTGGGGTTCGAACCTACTATCTCCCGAATACTCTTCCAAAACTTTAGACATGATTCTGTTACAAATAGACAGGTTTTATTTATTTCTTATTTACTTTACGTCGCACCGACACAGATAGGCCTAATGGTGAAGATGGGATAGGAAAGGCCTAGGAGTGAGAAATAAGTGGTCATGGCCTTAATTAAGGTACATCCTGATGAGAAAATGGGAAACCACGGCTGCCGAAAGTGGGATTCAAACTCACTATCTCCAGAATGCAAGCGCACAGCTGCGCGACTCTAACCCCACGGCTAACTCACTCGGTGCAAACAGAGATGGAATCTTGTTCGAAATTAAAATGAATTCGTCGGGAAATCAATGCACAGTCATAGAGAGAGAGTATTTCATTTAGGCTATAACTACATAAAACGGCGTCCGGCTCCATGGCTAAATGGTTAGCGTGCTGGCCTTTGGCCACAAGGGTCCCGGGTTCGATTCCCGGCAGGGTCGGGAATTTTAACCATAATTGCTTAATTTCGCTGGCACGGGGGCTGGGTGTATGTGTCGTCTTCATCATCATTTCATCCTCCTCACGACTCGCAGGTCACCTACGGGTGTCAGCTCAAAAGACCTGCATCTGGCGAGCCGAACTTGTCCTCGGACACTCCAGGCACTAAAAGCCATATGCCATTATTATTAGACTACATAAAACGGCAGAATGTTTTGTTACTCACAAAGTTATTTATAACCTGGAAACTTCCTAAATGGAACTACAGAACGCAAGATTCTTTGAATTTTTGAGGCATTATCAATGTATTTGGAGCCTTCTGGGAAATGATATGGATGACAGGGACTAATTTCAAAACCCATATTAACTAAATATAACATGCCGGTATCAGGAACTATAGAGAATAACTAGTGTTACCATGTATAAAATACGACACTGTGAAAGTAATTGATTTTAATTTTTTTTAAACCTTGTAGGTCGTACTAATTCATGTGTTGACCATTATTTTGGAACATTCTGTAAGCTTGATTAGGCTGTTTCATTCAAAATATCTACAAAAGAATAATCATAAAATTCACGGTAGATCTACTTTCATCTCATGAACTTCTTTTTGGCTACAGATTTATCACTGTCACGATGGTAATCTCGTAGGGGCAACATGTTTGTTAAATAACGTGCGTTTTATTGCCGGGTACAACAGCGACGTAGGAATCACGAAAGGCTGCAGGATAGCCATTAGAATACAACACGAATAATAATAATAATAATAATAATAATAATAATAATAATAATAATAATAATAATAATAATAATAATAATCGACCTCAGTGGTGTAGTCAGTAAACATTTGTCTTTCTGTTCGCAGGATAGCGGGTTCAAGCCCAGCCGAAATTAATCTAATCCTAGTTGCTTTACATCGCACCGACAGGGAAAGGCCTACGAGTTGGAAAAAACGACCTTAATTAAGGTACAGGCCCAGCGTTTTCGTGGTGAGAGAATGGGAAACCACGGGAAAATATCTTTAGCTCACAACCGAGCGTCCCTAACCGCACGGCCAACTCGCCCAGTCCACCCGAAATTGGCGGCAATGAGAGTGTTTAAATATGACCAGCCCGTGACCTTGACTCCCAGTACGTAAAAAAACTGCTTCGTAGAAAAATTCCCGACTTCGAGTGTTTCTGGAGAATATAATATTCTTTGAGAGAAAGAGTGAAAGAAGAAGAAGAAGAAAAAGAAAAAAACCAGATAGAAATAAAGAATTCATTTCCTCTCTCTCTCTCTCTCTCTCTCTCTCTCTCTCTCTCTCTCTCTCTCTCTCTCGTTCCTTGCTGAAGAGTGGCTTGAACTGTAAAAATGTTGGCTCTCCGAGCCCAAGTAGGCGGGTTCAAACCCAGCTCAGCCCGGTGTGTTTTGAAATACGCTAGCCTCGTGTCGATAGAGTTACTGGCATGTAAAAGAACTACGGCACATCCACGTCTCCGAAAACCGTAAAAGTATTTCGTGGGACGTAAAACCAATAACATTGCTATTATAGGCTACTCCTGAGAGATTCCTTCCTTCCTTCCTTCCTTCCTTCCTTCCTTCCTTCCTTCCTTTCTTTCTTTCTTTCTTTCTTTCTTTCTTTCTTTCTTTCTTTCTTACGATTCTTCTTATTGTCTTTCTTTCCTTTTCTTCTATGACGTGAAGGCAACATTATTATTATTATTATTATTATTATTATTATTATTATTATTATTATTATTATTATTATTATTATTATTATTATTATTATTATTATTATTATTATTGTCAGGGTGTTAGATGAGATGATCTAAGATAAAGAAATTAGCCTACCAAACTTTCGTAACTTTATTTGAGAAATGAACAGGAAGAGTATTTTCGAAGAAGGGATGTACAGTATCAGGTGAATAAATGGAGGTGTCATGAAGGACAAAAATATGAAAGTCTTTAGCTTTCGTAAACTTAAAATCGTCGGATTTAGATTCATGTTGAACGTCGAACTCATCCACATAGACTTTCAATATAAGTGCGGTAGGATAGCGCTAGGACTGGGACGGAAGCGGTCATTGCCTTAATTAAGGCACTGTACAGCACAAGAATTTGCCTGGCGTAAAAATGTGAAAGCTCGGAAAACCATCTTCAGGGCTTCCGATAGCATAATTCAAACCTACCATATCCTGACTGCAAGCTTATAGCTACACGAACTCAACCTCCCCCGCCGTACCAGGCACGTCCCCTTTTAACTAATTTCGACTTGGACCAGGAAGAGAACTCGTTCAGACTAGTAAAATCAGACCGTTTAAACCAAAAGGACAATATTTCCCATTACAGAGTCTTAGGACTGTCCAAAGCATGGTTAAAAACTGTTGTCATTATCTCTGAAGTCTTTAAAATGTGTGTGAAGTAAAAATCTCACTCGTTCAGTCACGCGAACACTTGTAATATATACGTACAGTAGCCGAGTTGATTTTCCTTCCGCATATTTCAGCCAATAGGAATACATTTTGTTCAGATTTCCCCTGGTTTCTTTTCTTGCAATATTTCGTTTGCCTCTCTTTAACTGAGGCTAACTTAATGAACGACATAATTTGGAATATTTTTAAAAATCCATCACACTGCGTTGGAGTGATAGAACTGAATATTGTAAAAAACATTTAGTGGTTTTGGGCCATTCGTATGCGGATCGTCGGAAGATTTGGCAGGTTTTGTTCTTAAAACAGTCTAGGAATGTCATGTCAATTGCGGGAGCAAGTGATATTCTTCATTTCACGACTAGGGAACTCTGTTTGAAAGAAGCCATAAATGTGACAGGCGTGCGACACCAATTGGCTAAGGGACAGACAAAGAAACCGCAAGTCGCCCTCTCAAAAATAAACGCTGTCAATTCTCTGCCTTCTGGCTCTCTGGGCAAGGATCTTGTTACAAAGGCCTTCAGGTATTCTCCTAGAGTGTGTACTGCATTACATTGTAAGAAAAAGGAGACGGCGAAACGGTAAACTTGGTAATACTTGGAAATGTTTCCCGTAACAGTACCCTGCATGTCAATGAGGGCAGGTTCCTATTACCAGGTCAGCAAATGCATTCGATACTTCCTGATACGGTATATAGGGCCTAAGCTAGCCGGTAGAACCATTACCTGCCTTTGATGACGAGAACTACCGTAGTGTTACAGTGCATGTCTTCTGGTAAGGGCTAGAATATTTTTTTTTTCTCATTGGCCTGTCTCAGTCTCCTACTTGGCTTTGATGATATGAAAGTTTACCAAGGAAAACTATCTTCAGGGCTGCCGACATTGGGGTTCGAACCCACTATCTCCCGGATGCAAGATCACGACTGCGCGCCACTAACCGCGCGGCCAACTCGCCCGGCAATGTAAAACTTATCTCATCAGCGACACTAGTAATACCATTTTCTTTTTGCTAGCGGTTTAACGTCGCACTAACACTTCGAAGGTTTCCGGCGACGCAAGGATGGGAAAGGGCTAGAATTAGGTCGTGGCCGTAATTAAGGAACAGCCTGGTGTAAAAATGGGAAACCATGGAAAACCATCTTCAGGGCTGCCAACGGCGGCATTAGAACCCACCATCTCCCAAATGCGAGGTCGAATGGTGCGTGCATTTCAACGGTCTCGGTAGACTGGTATGTAATAGCAACTTCTGGCTCGGTGAGGAAAGCAACGGGAAACTACATCACTCCTAATTTCCCTTTTGAGATTCTTCAGTGACGCTTAGACCATCTATCACAGCTAATGACCGAGCTCTTGAGGATCCGACTAGCTTACGGTCTGAATACTCAACATACAGGGTGGGTGGAAAGTAAATCCCTACCGTAATATGTTTACGACTTTATTAATAATTGTTCTATTTCAGTGAAACATTTTTTGTTGCAATGTTTGACTTAGTAGAAATTCTGTGCAGTGAAACATAAAACTTTTAAGTTTAAAGTTTTATGTTTCACTGCACAGAATTTCTACTAAATCAAACTCCACATATTCACTAGCATTTTTCACCCGTGTTTGTAACATAGGCCTATGGAGGATATTTCTGACTGACTCGAACAGGTACTCGTGTGGTATGTTAGCGGGACATGGCAAATGCTATCTTCCAATTCATCCAAAGTTTCTGGTTTGGTGCGATACACCTCTTCTTTCGCCCAACACCACAGAAAGAAGTCGCATGGAGTGAGGTCGCGACTGGCTTGACGAACGTTTTCCATTGCGTTGGTTGGGTCGCCATGGTCCGTGCCTGGTACTCTCCGCACTTCTCGATGGAACGCCAGACTTCATAACGGGCAGCCACCTGAGCCACTGTGCAGAAACCACGTATTAAAGCCCATCAAAAAATCAATAGCCTATATGAACATGTTATATGCATATTACAATAGAGACTTATTTCACATCCACTCTGTATACACATACATACATAAATAACTATTTTAGCCACCTATCGATCTCATATACTGCCAGTCTTGAAAGGACTCATCACTTTTGGGGGGGAAGGGGGTCCAAACGCACAGTACTGTTGATTGATTTTAAATTTTTAGAATACAAAGTTTAGGCCTACATTGTGTTATGTGGCCACGAAATCTCAAATGTGTTAAGAAACTGGAGTGTACCATGTTTACAATATGTGATATGTCATCGCTAGAGATAGTAAGCATTAATCTGTTTTCCTGCCGCTATCGTCACGCGCTGCCAATCAGCCTGTAATATGCATGCGGCTTATAATCCCTCACAGGCTTCCATAGTAGGACTAATTGTAGTCAATACACCACAGTCAGTCACACAGTGAATTAGTTAGCAGTAACAATCATCAATTAATGATTCAGGTCCTCTCACTCAATCCCTCCGACATAAACTATCCAATGAGACAAACACCAGAATGCATCCCAAGAGGCTCAGAGCAAAGCCTTTGATTTCCTCATCTTGTATGCAGGCTAGCTTACTCTACCATCAGAGCAACGTAGCAACTAGATGGACGACAGAGGAAATTCTTTCTTAAAGAAGGAAGCTGTGAGAGAAACAAAAGTTTATTTTAAGCAGCGAAGTGAACCGTATCGCTAGAATGGTTGAACATCACCTCAGTCATGCGTTGCATATGTTGCAGGTTAATTCGTCGCTATTCGGGCAAAAGGTCATATCTCACAATGCTCTTACTAACCATTATTTTCCTTAAGGCGACACTCCGGAGATTATTTTTACCTAATGCATGGATTTTCACGAAACTTTGTGGGAATGTCACCTACATAAAAGTACAGATAACACGATAATTTCTTTCATATACAATTAATAGTTCTTCCAAACTACATTTTTTGAAATTTTTTATTCCATTTTTTATGAAATTTAATTAACGTTAATGTAAATTCGTAATTAGGTAGATAATACTTCTTTTAAAAGCACTACGTATCGATTTTTCTGTATATAATTTATGTAAGGAGATATACCGTACTAAAGTTTGTGTAATTTTTACGTTCTAAAATTTTGGACTTAAAAATCCCTACTCCTTGAAAAAATTCTGCAATCAAAAATTCCATACACAGGTTTCTTAATGTAGCTTACTTAATGTAGCTTGCTTCACATCCACCCTATACATACTGAACCCTTTAGGTCCATATAGAGGGATACCAACCTTTCTTACCTATCAGCAAAGTTCATGAGATCTGTCTCTTGGGTCGTATCGGGTTCTTCATCACTTGCTGAGGTAAAGGTAGGGTTCAGTAATTCTAATCTATCTACTGGAATGAAAGGTCTGTTTAAAAGATTCCTATTTATTCAGGAAAATTCTGAAGCTATCTGATATGTCAACGGTGTCATAGAAGTCAATTGTGTCCACTGGACACCACAATCATTTTTACATAAAGGTCAGAACACTGGTGTGAGACTTTAACGTAACTGCCTGATGGGCATTCTTACTAGAAACCATTGTCTCAATTATTAATCATTTAAGAAAGGAAAGTCTGGAAATCCTTAAATTCGGCTTCCATGTGAGACCACATGTACCATCATAGTGATTCGTTATGGTCCAGCCCTCGTAACACGAACTCTGGACTCTGGGTATAATTAAGGCAGTCCAATTGGTGTGTGCCACACAGAGGTTCTACGGCATGGACCCTTAATTGAATCGATGTGACCTGCGTCTAAGTCATGGACCGACATCTAATCTTCTAAGTTACTTTAAAGTCATTGTGGATGATTACCGCAAGGAAATGATGCTACAATGACATATGGCCCTAATCCAAGTCACTGAGGTTGATGACCCCCTGACCATCCAAGTTTCTAGGCTGAAGGCTAAACACAATTAAGTTACATCGGTTGATGACCAAAGTTCCACTTTACTATCCCCAGCACATTCACTGCTCAATCAATCAAAGTTCAATAATTACAACCATAGCAATGCTCACAAACTTTGTGGCAGTAAAATCCATTTCCTTCGGATATGTCCCTTTAATCGTTACTTTATATTTAAAATATTCCCCAGAAAACAAACTAAAATTTCCAGAATGCATCTCCAAGTTATTCGCTTGATTAAAGTTATTTCAAAATGCGGTTTCACTGAATTTAATAATTAAATAATTTAAATGATTCAGCGAAATGTTAAAGAACACTAAATTTTATCTCCGCGGACTCTGGTTTCTTCACAAATTTCTACGCAGCTGTGATGTGAATTCAATCTTGTGATGTTTGTCTGGCTGGAAAAGAATTGTTACATAATTCATGTCCAGTTATATATCTTGTCTCATGATTTCACACTTTAAAATCTAATCTAGTCCTAATTGTTATTAACACTTGGATATCCTAAGAATCTACGTACAAACCAAACAACTCGCCATATAATTACGATGTCATATCTCGTCATACCATTTATGAAATTTGCACACCCCTCACAGACAAACCAATCATCACGACCATCGCTCTATATTTTGGACAACCCTGAATTTGGTTACTCTCTTCCTTATACTCGAAGTTCATGATTTCAAATGTTCATTACGTCCCCAATTAAACAAATTTTACAGTATTTCACAATACTCAGATCATTACCGGCTATGAATTTCAACTAAATCCAGCATTTTAACGTTCTCCCTGGCCGAGAAATACAATCTCAATTCCACGCGTGTCCCGTTATATCCCCGCTGTTTTCCCCCTATCAGCTGAGGCCTCTCACCCCCAAGTTCGCTTGTCAGTGATGTGAAACACCCGGTTCGTTCTACCTGACTGACTTCTCAAAATGCTCCCTTTTAAACTCCGCCGACATAATTAAACAAATACGATATTCTAACCAACAAAATGCACAGATTATGCTTCAAGATGCCCACACTAATTATACGCGTCGCCAATCAATACCGCTATGGATTTCTACGAATTTCTTTCCATTCCCAACATTATAAAATATACCTCGGGCTATCGCGTCCCGGCTTCAATGACAGGACTCTAACCTGATTCGCACATCTCATCTCAACTCATATAAAACATTCCTCGGGCTTCCATGTCCCGGCTTCAATGACAGGTCCAACCTGATTCACAAATCTCATATCAACAAAACTAACCTCTGTTTCCCAGCTCCACGATTATCATCGACAAAGAACTTGAATAAAATCCTTACTAGAAATCTCGATGTCTAATATCGCACAATGCATTAATCATGAATAACTTCGCATAAATGATATCGTATTTAATAACTTGATTTTTACGAGAAATGACTGAAACATTCTACTAGATCTTTTTATTGTCAGTCAGACACAGTTTAAAATGGGCCTAGAAAAACGTTTCTCTCCGTGACCAAATTCATCACCCTAGGTTCTCACCCGACAGCGCGCTTCCACTCGATTGAAAATGAGTGACCATGGATTCCTACTTTATTAACGTCAAATTGCAGACAGAAAAATTTTACGTCGACTGAACATCTTAATTTGGCATCACAAAATATAGGCAGTACACTCACACGGATGACGATCTACATTGGACGTGATATCACTTCGAAACCCTATTCAATAACTTTTTACAACATTATACGGCACTCGCAAGACTTCAAAAATTTTATCCAAGTGGAAAATAAAACAAATGACTCTTTTAGTCGTATTCTCACATTTACAAAACTTAGTAGGGGTGACCACTGCGTCGTATATCCCCATTCAAATACACTTTTAGAGATCATGAGACAAGATATAAGAGGTAGTAAGATGGAAAGTCACCTACCTCATGTAGTCACACCATTGTTCGTCATAGGGCTCACCTGCGACCCTGACATTTTATTTAGCCATTTTTACATTCATGGCTGTACAGCTCATTATGTTTCTTCAGGTTTCCTGGAATAAAGCATAAAAAAAAAGAAAATACCCTTCACTTGTTTGCTGAGCGCACACGATGGACTATAATTATTTCCGCACACGAATTACTTAATCACATTAGAATTTATTCAGTACTTTGACCGTCCTATCTGGTACAATTATTTCACTCAAGAAAACTATCTCCTCATGGAGACAAGACCTAGCCACACTGGCTGAAATCTGCAGTTGAACTCAGTCTACTTTCGTTGGTTGGATTTCGCAGAGCAGCTCAACAATTTTTCGTCCGCTTTGTTTCACAAATGCCGGAGAAGGAGACTTCGTCATGGTGTCCCTTCATATTAATAGCAGTTACCCCCTCTCTTCGGATATCTCCCTTTGCCGCCAAGAAAATTTCTATAGATTTTCTGACTTATCTAAACTGTAATTTCAAGAGTTTTGAAAGTGACTACATGCTTGCTACATTTCTGGCGGTAGTGTTCATGGACATTTAAAATGTATACGGGTTCGATTCGTGAGATCATTGACCTCCTTTGATAGGCACTATATTTTTTTGACTTGGCTTGGATCACGCCATAAACACGCGCTTTGAAATAGTTCACAAAAATGACTTGAGATTCTTCCGCCGTCGACACGTGTGGCTGACGTCACGTACCCCAGAGCGTGGGACCGAAGGTAATCACCCCCTCGTCACGTGTCAAATCCATGCTATCAAGAATCCAACTTTTAGTTTAATTGTTAATTTATACATAATGTTCTTAGGGCACAAAGGTCATGGGTTCAATACATACATACATACATACATACATACATACATACATACATACATACATACATACATACATACATACATACATACATACATACATACATACATACAGTAACTGTTCACTCTCCTAACTTCACACTTGAGGAGACGACAGTTAACCCATTAAAGTCTGGGCCTTAATATCCCTAACAAACGTTCTGGACTGGACTTTTTAAGGATCTTTAAAACATTATATCTCTGTACCTGTAGTAGATATTTGCATGATTCGTTTTTCTTTGTGCTTGTTTGAGAAGCTAATTTTCAAAAGCGCTCTTTGTATCATGTCAACTATCACTTGAGATTTTAAAATTGTTTATATATTATACCATGTTTTGCGAATGGAAGAAAAGTCTGACGGATAACTAAGCAAGTATAGTTTTCTGATATACAGTTATATTTACCCTATTTCGCTAATATAAAATGTGCATTGCAATTACAAAACAACAACGATAATGAGTACGATATAAAAACAATAATTTTTCAATAATAATAATAATAGTAATAATTACGATAACGAAAATGGAAGCTCTTACGAAATTTTATTTTAATTGATAAATTTTGTTAAAACTTACTCAAATGTAAAATTATTGTTCCATTTACCACAAAATACTTCTGAGAAGGAGAAAATAAGTCTTCCAAACAGACAACTTTACGAATATGTAGACAATCTTACGTATTCACGCAAATATGAAATACGCGGAAACATGCGCTAGGCCGTAAAACGATCACCAATCATAATGAAATGCAAGAAGTTGTTTCGAATTCATATGTCAATAATATGTTCATTTGCGCATAAACTTATAATATATCATAAAATATCGAAAATATCACTTTCGTCAAGCACATGTTCGCCGCGAGAAACCATGTCTTAGAGCTCACTGAGTGACATCATCTACTGATGCATGCAGCTCAAAAATATCGTAAATTCTCTGACTTTGACATATAATACTGCCATCTGCTTAAATACTCTCGTAACTAATACATGAAGAAACACGATGTAACCACCAGAATGCGTGCATAGCTCGTTCTCGATTTTTAGCGAATTGTCAAACCTTACTACGGGCTATGCCCGCAGCGCGTCCTGAACGTAATTTCGGCCGCTGCGAGCTATGCTCGCAGTTAGACCGGAAAGAGTTAATATCTGGAGACACATGAATATAAATATAAACTATATGTGGCTTGCCCGCAAATTGCCACGCAAATAGAATCAATTATCATTCCATGGTTTCCCATTTCTCTACGTAATGTTTGGGCGCCAGCGTTACAATTTGAAACAAAACTGTAAAGCAAAATTTATATTTACTAGCATAGAGACTTATACTTAAATCACAGGGGTAGGATTTTAAACAATTAAGCATTAATATCGCTTGAGAAAGAAAATTAACGCAATATAAAATAAAATGAATTTATTAAACAAAAATGACATGAATCGGAAAAGTTCCCTAAAGCTTGGAGGGATTTTAGAATTTACGTTACTGAAATTAACAGTTGCTGGCTTTATCTAATCGAGGCTCACCAATTACAGCTTTCGTTGAGGTCATCTATTTTCCGTGGTTACACGTTCCCCTCTTCTCGTTGTAGAATTGGCTCCCTGGACATCCTTCCTACCTTCTGTGATGTGGTTTGGGCTATCTGGAGTAGCACTCCTTAATTGTCTAGTCTTTAAATTAGACATTGGCCCTATACTTGTGAAAATTGATCACCGTTGATCGTAGGAGGAGAAAATTCAAAGATATGAATTTTTCCGTGTTATCTGAAATCTCAGTCCAAATTAGCTATTCTACTGATACAATACAGATTTGTACCAAATTCCGTGGACTTGAATTAAACGTAGTTCTTCGTCCAGAATAATTGTAGAATATATCACAAGCCGTAAGCTTTATTCGTCTCACCCTGATCCGACAGCATCACAGCAGCTAAGTACTGTGTCGATGCGACAACACACTGTACGAAAAACAGCTGTCTCGAAGCGACCACTCACTGTCTCAAAAAGAATAAAGGAGTTATGGTTCTGGTAGTGAGTTAAGGGTTGCTCCGCGCTAGATAATATATCCCCGGGCTCTCCCCACTCTTCGTAGCAGCTCAATACCAAATCTCTATACAACGAAGCATCTGATTCGTAGATCGCATTATCATCTCCCTCTCTTCATTCTTCACACGTAACCAGTAGGCGTGGCGATGATGTAGTCTGCTGGCTTGCTAGCCTTGCACGCGGGTCGCTGTGTAATTTCATTGCTCATGAGTTAAACCCGTGAGTCATCCAACTTCCCCGCTTCAAGAATAACTTTTCCGTGTACACAACTATGAGATGAAACGACACCAACTCTGTCTCAACATTGACCATACTTATAGTACATAATGAATTCCTGTACTACATAATATAATAATTTAAATAATAAATGATGTTCTAATATATACAATACGATTCCAAAAGCCTTATTTACAACTGATCGAAGTTAAATTAATATCTCTCTATGAATAATTGCCGATGGCGGATAATCTTGATATCAAGTGATATCGCGTATAAGGATTGAACACTAATTTAATATGGCTGGAGAAGCCTGGACGGTTACAATACATACATACATACATACATACATACATACATATATAACTATTTTAGCCACCTATCGATCTCATATACTTTCAGTCTTGAGAGGACTTGCTTTTTGGTCCAAGCGCAGAGTACTGTTGATTGGTTTTAAATATGAAAAACCTGTTCCAAAAACATATTTTGTTACATTTGGCAGAATATTATGGGGAGAAAATGGGATTTAAATGAAATTACAATTGGCAAACAAAGCCATTATTACAGTGATAAATTGTTTGAATTCAGCGTAATAACTTTGTGACAAAAAAAGAAACTAAATACTTTCAATTTCAGTCATTAAAAAAATTTCACCAAAATATCGATTTTTTTCTCAAGTGTCGCCTTAAGACTGGTCACGCCTCACAGCCGCATATGGATATGCAGTCCATCAGAAAATTTTTTGTTGTGTTCATTTTCCTATACTTACGTGCAAAGGAAAATTAACCTTACCGTACAGCACTCTAGGAATGTATGTTTGCATGACTTATTTACGTACTCCTACAGTATAATTTACTTGGTTCATTTTTCTTTATACATTAGCATACGAAAACGAACACAACGAAAATTGTTCTGATAGAATGCATATCTATGTGGTTGAGAGGCGTGACTAGTCTTACGGAAAGTGATGGCTAGGAAGAGCATTGTGAGATATGACTTTTTCCCCAACAGAGACGAATTGTAACTTCAGCCTTGAGACTTTGGGTCGGGAGATACAACTGGGAAGGAAGAACAGTACCTCGCCCGGCGGCTTTATCTGCTATGCTGAACAGGGCCCTTGTGGAAGAATGGGAAGATGGGATGGGATGGATATGGAAGAGGGAAGGAAGCGGCCGTGGCCTTAAGTTAGGTACCCTTCCGGCATTCGTCCGGAGGAGAATTGGGAAACCACGGAATAACACCCTGAGGATGGCTGAGGTGGGAATTGAACCCACCTCTACTCAGTTGACTTCCCGAAGATGAGTGGACCCCGTTCCAGCCCTCGTATCACTTTTCAAATGTCATGGCAGAGCCGGGAAACGAAACTGGGCCTCCGCGGGTGGCAGCTAATCAGTAATTACACTAACCACTACACCACCGAGGCGAACTTAGAATCTATTGTGTGAGAATTTTTGGACTAGAGCGCTGCGTAAAACCAATAGTATAAACAAATATTGAACTCTAAATGCACTTTAACGTGTCTCCAATGATAAGTAACATAAATTTCACGCTCTGGGAATTGAGGGGCTGTAGCTCAATGGTTATCGCGGTCGCCTTGAAGTCGAAAGACTTCAATGCAAAGGACTCCCATCTTCTTTACCGCTGTTCTGGGGTTACCCGTGGAGCAGAAAGAGGTTAAAGAAGGGGCGGGGTGAATGGGTCTATCTACAATATCAAAATTAATTTAAAAACAACTCAACAATTTTCACATGACAACATGTCAGGTACAAAAGCAACCTTGAAAGAAGACAAGGACGATCCAAGATAGAGAATTTTACAGATTATGGGCTTCAAGCCCCAAGTTTTACAATTCCCGAGATACCGGATCCAGTTTACAAAACTCTAAATAAAAACAAGGAATTTATTTAGTTAAGGGCAGAAATCCCCTCATTCAAGAGCACTTGCTCCTACAATTACAATGTCAAGTCTTCCAGAGGTACCCTTCACAATTACAAAAATTTGAAAAAAGCTAACAGGCTCTCCGTTTCTTCCAGCCTACTCGAGGCAACATCAAAAATCTTACACTCTCTGGCCTTCCATGGCCCAACTTACAAATTGAAACAGGGGTATCTCGTACCCAACTTATAGGGCCTCTGCGAAAAAGAACAGGTTAAGTAAACGGCCCGAAACACAAACTGAATGGAGGCGTACCCTGCACTCCAGATAATGAAATATAAAATCCTACAGGGCTCTTGGCCGATGAAACTGAGGCTATTCCCACACTACTGAGGTGGCTCGCATGGAAATTACTTTAATACATTACAGAAACGAAAGGTTGCGAAAACGTAGCCACCTCAAACCAAGATGAAGGGGAGCTCGACAGGGTAACTCACTCTCCATCCCCGATTTACAGTTAAAGATTTATGGAGTTTTTACATTAGCCAAAAGGAAAGTTACATTTTAGAAAAGTACTGTCACATGATTGAAGATTCGGACCTTCCCCTCGAATAAAGCTGCGGAGGTGGCAAGAAAGAATGAAGTTGTGTGGCCATTACCTTATAGATGTTCTGCTGACCGAAGAAAGAGGCTGCCCCGCCTCCTGCCTTAACGCACACACTTAGAAAGACGCTGATCAATAGGCAAGTAGACGTGAAAAGCCGCAGTTTATATACCCTCAGGGAAGGTTCGAGATAATTCAAGACTAATCAAGACACACACCCTCTTAATTTTTATTGGCAGATTCAAAGTGAACAAGAAATGCGGGATTGGTTGTAAATTAATTACAAAAATTCGTGATTGGCTAAATTCAAAACTGGCGGAAACAAAAGGAAGTATTGCCAACCCAAAAATAAATGAACATAGATCAGTTATGGAAAACATAGGAATACAAACTTCTGTAAGTTATAGGCTAAGTTCTTCCACCTTGAACCAGAGTGTTTTTAGTAGTGTCATCTGTAGAAAAATGTCCAAACTTCTTGATGTAGCCTATAGCAAATCAAAACACGGAGAAATTCAGTCAGTTTAGGAAAATTCACAACAAAACAATTACTTAATATTTCAGTGGTGACATCTTTTGATTAAAGTTCAAATTGTGTTATTAGTTTCAGTTTTTGATCGATAGGGAAGTTTATTAATGCGCAGATTTTGAATGAGTGGAGATAAGGTGTACCTCCCGGCACAGACCTCCCCCTACCCAAATGTCCTTCCTTGGGATGACACAGAAGAATTTTGAAAAACATTTCCAATTGAGGAAAACATTTCTAAGTTTTTATTGGAAGTTGATTAGTAGAAAAATTTAGAACCAAATTTAGAGTGCCCTTCTAGTCGTAGAAGTTAATTACATGCTGATAGGTTTGACGGCAAGTCCTACCGCCGCTGCCGATACCCAGGTGAGGTCGCCCGGAACCCCCAAGTACCCTTAGATGCACCTCTCCCACTACTATGAGAGGGGTAGACGTGGTGGTCGCCGCAGATTAGAAATATATGTACTGTCCCCAGATGTGTTGGCGGTAGAGATACCGCACTTCAGCCTTTGCCGGAAAGATGGGCTCCGGCGCGTCGTTCCGAAGGAGTCTTCACCGGAGACGAGTGGGCCCTTACCCCACTTCCGTTTCTCTCACCAGATGTTGCAGTACGGCAGCGCTGGCTGAGGGGGTTACTGGAACAGTAAGATCTGGGCGACAGAGGAGTGTTGTTGCTTGAGAATGGAGAGTACGGTCTTTATTTGAGAGACAGAGGGGCGGGCGGCGTTGGTGGTGATGTGTGTGTGAACAATGCGTGGATGTAGGAGACGGGGCTTGGTAATGGTCAGTAAGGAATTTGACAGCAGGAGAAACAGAGGGGAAGGTCGTACATAACAGTTCATATACGTAATTAAATAAAACAACTTGGAGGAGACGGCCTCAAATAAAAATATATAACATTCAAACCCCTGCTAAATGTTGATTGCTAGCTAAAATAGCAATGCAATTATACAGGTTTCGCCTGGGAGAGGTGAACTCTAAAGATCCTCTCTGTGGCTGGATTGCTTACCAATAATGTAACCGGCGTTAAGAAATCAAGAATGACACACGGCCCATGAAATCTGGGGGCAAGCTTGCCCGCAGGAACAAAATCACTAACCGTGACTTGATCTCCGACTTTTAAATTGGTGGACCTCCACGATCATATCCTTCCTTAACCTTTTCGTGGGAAACCTTCAAGTTGTGCTTAGCCTTCTTCCATAGATCTCTAATATTATCGGGACCTATTGTCTGTGGTAAAATATCATTAAGTGACCAAAGGTTGGAGAGCGGCGTGTTAGGAACAAATTTAAACTTAAGAGAAGCTGGAGTAAACTTATGGGACTCATGAACCGCCGAATTTAAAGCAAAGTCCAGCTAATGCAGGGACGTATACCACCTGGAATGATCTTCATGACGAAATGCGATGAGAGTCGATCTATAGTTACGATTGACCCACTCAGCCAGAGATGGTTGAGGATAATACGCCGAAGTAGTTACATGTGATATAGACAGATCAAAACAAAATTTATGGAATAGGTCGGATGTGTGTGACTTAGCATTATCGGAAACTATATATTGACATGGGTCAAAAAAAGCAAATATAGTATTTAAACAAGAAATGGTGGACTGAGCGGTTGCCAGCTTAGTCGGAAATTACTAGGAAAATCTAGTGAAACCATCTACACACACTAGAATGAATTTGTTGACGTTCCCCTTTGATTGGGGGAAGGGTCCGACGTAGTCTATATAGAGGCGTTCCATGGGGCGCGACGCTTAGTGAGATGATAATAGACCTAGCTTAGTGGACAAGGTGGGTTTACTAAGCAAACAAGATTTACAAGCTTTTACCAATTCACGAATTTCGCCGTCCGTACCTTTCCAAATGAACATCTCTCGGATCTTTTCCCGAGTTTTGAAGATGCCTAAATGCCCCCCTAATGGGGTCTCATGATAGTACTTGAAGATCATAGGAACAAGCACTGCTGGGACCACTACTTTCATCTTTTGATCACGCCTCGACGGGCAACACAAAACCCCGTTCCTCAACATATAAGAGACGACATGTTCCCCAGAAGAAAGGGTTTCGATAATAGGGACCAGCACAGGATCTTCACGCTGATATTTTTCAAAATCCCGAAAGAACATGGGGGCATCAGTTAGAATGGCATTAATACCCGAAGGTATGGGCGCTGGAAGAGAAGAACTATCCTCCTGTTCGGTGGTCTCCACGTCGTAGGAAAACATGCGGCTTAGTCCATCCGCAACAACATTTTCAGATCCTCTGATATGCCTCACATCAAACTGGAAGGCAGAAATCCTGATGGCCCACCGGGCTATACGACCAATACGACGCGGCCTAGCTAATACCCAACTTAAGGCTTGGTTATCAGTTTCTAGGTCGAACTTGACATGTTCCAGATAGAGTCGGAACTTCTCTAGAGCAAATAGCACTGCCAAACCCTCAAGTACATAGATAGAGTATTTGGCCTCTTGGGCCGATAGGTCCTAGACGCATAGCTGATAGGTCTCCTTCCGAGTTCAGTTTCCTGAAGAAGCACAGCAGCCACCGCCGATGACGAGGCGTCGGTTTGAATGCATTTCTTTGAAAAATCGGTCATAGCAAGGACAGGGACGTTGCACAGAGCTAATTTCAGATCTTCAAAAGCGGCTTGTTGAGACGGTCCTCACTCGAATTTGACGCCTTTCCTACGAAGTTCCAGGGCGCCGCTCTGTTAGCGAAGTTAGGAATAAATTTCCTGAAGAAATTCGCCATGCCGATGAACCTGGCAATCCCTTTGAAGTCATTAGGAGGTTTGAAATCACGGATGGCATGCGTTCTGGAATGATCAATAGACACACCATCGGGCGACACAATATGCCCTAGGAATGTCATAGAAGGTTTAGCAAAAGCTACCTTAGATAACCTGGCAGTCAACCCGGTCTTACGAAGGCGATTGAGTGCCTCCTTTAGATGATCTAGTTCTTCAAAGGTCTCAGAAAACACGATGACATCATCAAGATAGTGATTCAAGTATTCAAATTTGATGTCGGAGAAGACTCTATCTAGTAGTCTAGTGAGAACAGCTGCCCTCGCGGGGAGCCCGAAATACACGCGGTTGTACTCATACAAGTTCCAATCCGTGGCAAAAGCAGTTAGGTTTTTCGATTCTTCAGCTAGAGGGATCTGGTTGTATGCTGATTAAGGTCTAGGATGGTAAAGATCTTGGCTTTCCGGAACCATGAAAAACAAGAGTGAAGTACGGGAAGAGGCACAGATTGTAACACACGTTCCGATTTAAAGCCCTATAATCAATCACAGGCCTGTCCGACTCGTTGGCTGAATGGTCAGCGTACTGGCTTTCGGTTCAGAGGGTCCCGGGTTCGATTCCCGGCCGGGTCGGGGATTTTAATCGCTTCTGATTAATTCTTCTGGCTCGGGGACTGGGTGTATATGTCCGTCCCAACACCCTCCTCATCATATTCAGACAACATACTACACTACCAACCACCACAGAAACACGCAATAGTGCTTACATCCCTCCATAGAGGGTTGGCGTCAGGAAGGGCATCCGGCCGTAAAAACAAGGCCAAATCCACATGTGCGACGCAGTTCGCACCCGCGACCCCACAAGTGTGGGAAAAGCGGCAGGAAAAGAAGAAGAATCAATCACAGGCCTGAAGCCACCTTGGGGTTTCGGCACCAGAAAAATTGGCGATGAATACGCCGACTTAGAGGGTCGAATAATACCATCTTTTAGCATTTGATCGATGATCTCTTTAAGAGACTTCATTTTAGGTGGAGACAGCTTAGAAGGTGGAAACCTAACTGGGATAGAATCCGTAACCTCAATCTTGTATTCAATAAGGTTAGTAACACCAAGAGTATCAGAAAATACATCCGGAAACGACTGACACAAATTGCGAATACTATCAGCCTGCTCCTCAGGTAGATGCCTAAGGTCTAACAACATTCATCCTGGGTAGGCGAAACAGATGAACATGATACTGAATTACACTTGAGCAAAGGAATTTTACAATTATTAGCAAATTTGAAGGTGCACGACTTGCTCTGAATGTCGAACACCAGACCAGTAAAAGACATGAAATCCTCTCCCAATATTACAGGGCAAGATAAGTGTTTAGCCACAAATAATTTTATTTTCCAGGTAAATTTAGAAATACGAATTTTGCCAAGGATGAAACCTAAAATTTCTAATGGAAATGAATTAGCCGAAACGCATTGTACTGAAGCTTAACAATATTCAGGAAATTTACAAACAGTCTTTAGTTTGGAATACCATTCAGCCGAAATAATAGAGCACACGCTACAAGAATCTAGTAGAGCAGCGACTGGTTCACTATTTAATTCAATTTTAAGAAATGGTACAATTGCGGGGGTCTCCGCTCTTTAGGGCCTTCAAATGATAGACTAGATTAGAAGAACTTTTAACCGTACCGGAGCTTTCGGAGGGTTTAACCGGGGCTGATCCTTGGAAAGATGAACACACGACTCAGCCGGAGACACTAGTCACTTCCTATTATTTGTGTTTGTGGAGGTTGCACCAGGAGTTGAGCGGGAGGGGGTGCTGTTAACATTAGGGCAATTTTTGGCAAGGTGAGTAAACGAGCCACATTTGAAAAATCCTTGAGACGACCTTGCTCCATTCTTTGTCCCACTCGATTTGATCAATGGGCACTTGTTACGGAGATGTTCCGTAGACGAGAAGGAGGCCGAAGACTACCAGAAGATGGAGGGGGCTCCTTAGCGACTCGTAAGGCGTCGGCATACCTAACTCATTCGGCTGAGACCGCCATAGCCTCTAATTTTGCAAAGTTTTGAGGACGCGACGCGAAATACAGATACGACCTATAGGGCGAGGAAGTGCCTTCAACAATCGTCTGCACAATTTGATCTTCAGGGAAATGAAGAGCGAATACCTTGGTGTAAAACTTAATATCTTGCATGAAGTCTGCAAGATTTTCATCCAGTCACTGTACTCCGAAATAGTACCTTTGGGTTAATGATGACATGGCTCGAGCCGGAATGAAGTTAGCCAGCAGATGGGCCTGGAAGTCTTCTATGGACGATCCCTCAGCTATTGCTTTAACTATTTTGTCCGAGAGGACACCTATGGGGTAAGGGTAAATAATTTGAAGAATTTGAGAATGAGAGAAAGAAAACACCAGAGCGTGACCTTGAAATTCAACTAAGAACGTTAGAAATGAAATGACATGGTTAGTAGAATTTACAGAAAATTTTGAAATTCAACTAAGCAACATAGCCAAAGGATGAGGCAAACTACTAAACCCAGGTGACATAATAGGTAACGGCCTAGAAGGTTGAGAAGTCTCTACCATGGCATTATTTAAAAAGAAAGGTGGAATTTGTGTACGATGATCAGACTCATTTTCTAATGGGGCTAATGTTTGTTGCGTTGCCACAGATTTTCTACTTTCTACCATCTTGCAACAATCTTCCTCACTCGCAGTGTTTATCACAGGGGCTTGGTCGGTTTTGGGGGCAGCTGCCCCAGACAACAATTTATTGATTGACTCTATTTGACATTTTTGATAGGTGGCCAACTAAAATAGAAGCCTCTTTAGCATGATCTATTAATTTCAGAGACAATAGGTCCTTAACTCTATGATTAAAATGGAACAATCTCGCCTGTACTCTTTTAAGCTGATTAGCAGAAGGATCACTCACTTCAAAAAAACTTATTACAGATGCTAGCTCGGTGGTGTTGTCAGTGATAGTGGAGAGAGCCTCATCAATTTCCTTTTCTCCCAAAATTGGGATACAAATGGGTAGTACTAGGAATTCTTTAAGTTCGGCAGTATCTGCCGCAACCGTGCCTCCAGATTGAACATTTCTAATGAGTAATTCACAAATCAATTCCTCCTTGCGCAAGTACGCGGGATGGAGGACTTCGCAAGGGCCAGACATGATGATAGAAAACTTACAAATTTAGCAAAAAGGAAACAAAAAATTCCAGCGACCGAGAAAAATTCCTAGAGTTCGGATCGGATTCGATTCGAGCCGACAAAAAGGCTTACTTTAGACACATTCAACCACGTTCTGCTACCACTTGTTCCGGGGCTACCCGTGGAGCAGAAAAAGGTTAAAGAAGGTGCCGGGGTGAATGGGTCTATCTACAATACCAAAATTAATTTAAAACTTGAATTGAAGGTTATATTATTTCAAAAACAACAACTCAACAAATTTTCACATAACATGTCAGGTACAAAAGCAACCTTGAAACAAGACAAGGAAGATCCAAGATAGAGAATTTTACAGATTATGGGCTTCAAGCCCCTTGTTTTACAATTCCCGAGATACCAGATCCAGTTTACAAATCTCTAATTAAAAACAAGGAATGTATTTAGTTAACGGCAGAAATCCCCTCACTCAAGAGCACTTGCTCCCACAATTACAATGTCAAGCCTTCCAGAGGCACCCTTCACAATTACAAAAATTTGAAAAGAGCTAACAGGCTCTCCGTTTCTTCCAGCCTACTCGAGGCAACATCAAAAATCTTACACTCTCCGGCCTTCCATGGCCCAACTTACAAATTGAAACAGGGGTATCTCGTACCCAACTTATAGGGCCTCTGCGAAAAAGAACAGGTTAAGTAAACGGCCCGAAACACAAACTGAATGGAGGCGTACCCTGCACTCCAGATAATGAAATATAAAATCCTACAGGGCTCTTGGCCGATGAAACTGAGGCTATTCCCACACTACTGAGGTGGCTCGCATGGAAATTACTTTAATACATTACAGAAACGAAAGGTTGCGAAAACGTAGCCACCTCAAACCAAGATGAAGGGGAGCTCGACAGGGTAACTCACTCTCTATCCCCGATTTACAGTTAAAGATTTATGGAGTTTTTACATTAGCCAAGAGGAAAGTTACATTTTAGAAAAGTACTGTCACATGATTAAAGATTCGGACTTTCCCCTCGAATAAAGCTGCGGAGGTGGCAAGAAAGAATGAAGTTGTGTGGCCATTACCTTATAGATGTTCTGCTGACCGAAGAAAGAGGCTGCCCCGCCTCCTGCCTTAACGCACACACTTAGAAAGACACTGATCAATAGGCAAGTAGACGTGAAAAGCCGCAGTTTATATACCCTCAGGGAAGGTTCGAGATAATTCAAGACTAATCAAGACACACACCCTCTTAATTTTTATTGGCAGATTCAAAGTGAACAAGAAATGCGGGATTGGTTGTAAATTAATTACAAAAATTCGTGATTGGCTAAATTCAAAACTGGCGGAAACAAAAGGAAGTATTGCCAACCCAAAAATAAATGAACATAGATCAGTTATGGAAAACATAGGAATACAAACTTCTGTAAGTTATAGGCTAAGTTCTTCCACCTTGAACCAGAGTGTTTTTAGTAGTGTCATCTGTAGAAAAATGTCCGAACTTCTTGATGTAGCCTATAGCAAAACAAAACACGGAGAAATTCAGTCAGTTTAGGAAACTTCACAACAAAACAATTACTTAATATTTCAGTGGTGACATCGTCTGAGTAAAGTTTCATCTTGTGTTATTAGTTTCACTTTCTGTTCGATAGGGAAGTTTATTAAGGCGCAGATTTTGATTGAGCGGAGTTGAGGTGTACCTCCCGATACAACGGCTATACAATTATTACGATGTATTATTGTCATGGTGTTGAACACCAATCCAACAAATTTAATAGGCCTACTTAAGTATGAAAATCCCCCGGAGGCACGGATTTAGTTCCCGGTTCTGCCACGAAATTTGAAACGTGGTACGAGGTGATTAACGGGATCCACTCAACCTCGAGAGGTCAACTTCCCACTGATAAATAAATAAATAAATAAATAAATAAATAAATAAATAAATAAAGTAATTAATTAATTATAAGTAAATAAATATATAATTAAATAAATAAACATTTCCCAGTAGAAACGATGTTTGCTTATGTAGTGATTATTCATAATGCTACACAGTACCAACAAAGTACAAGGAAGAAAGACAGAAAGAAATATAACAAAGAACTAGCACACGTATAGGCCTATGGATAGAATATCACACCACTTTTTACCAAATCGAGCGTGTGGGGAAAGGATGGCCTGCGAATGCAGGTAGAATTGACACGAATAGTAGGCCTATTGTTTATAGATCACTTAGGGATGTGTCAGTTCCCATAATATTGCGTAACGTTTAGCACTATTAGCTGCCGTCCTCGTAGGCTCGGGTTCGATTTCTGGTATTCCCAGAGATTTAAGAGTTAGCAGGAGGGCTGATGTGTTGAAACACCCCAGGATGAGCTGGGATGTAAGAGTAGACTTATCTCTCGACTTGTTCGTATGAGTGGGAACATAAATTAGCCGGCGTTAAGAAGTGGGGTAGTAGAGATATGTTCGGCCTCAAATGCTGTAGAATGAATCTCCTGTGGGAGCAGCACAGTCTCCCGATATCGACCTGTCGCCAAGGTGACAACACAGCATCACTGAGCGTTCGGTGTGTGCTGTCTGAAAGCGAGACGAACGAAGCTGTGAGCAATTCCAACTCCAGCTGATTGCATTCACACCTATACCAGGTCAAGTTCTTAGATATGGAGGACTTCATGTTATGGAACAAACCACATAATTAATTATAATTTATATGATTTAAGGTCAGCGCTTACATCTGTGCACAGATCAAATGTTTAATTTCTACACTTAATGTACATGATTCTATGACCATTATAACTAGTCCCATGGTGTTGCATTTCTCTCTCAATTACCCGGAGACTACGGTTCAATTCTAGTAGAATGAGAGCTGTAACGAATTTCATTCAGCTTCCACAGACCAATTGATGAACTGTCTACGAGAGACAGCGGACTTGGTAGCAGAAATTATTCAAAAGGCTAAGGTCTACCACGTAACTTTTAATGAATGCAGGCCATCTGGTTGGGCGCAGCATTCGTTAATGGCCTGTGAATACCATGATATTGTTTTCTGTTTATTAAACCAAACCAAACTCCATGGCACAAAACCCCCGATGGGCCATGGCCTACCAAGATCCAGGTAAAAATCCCTGGCCTAACCGGGAATCGAACCCGGAGCTTTCGTGTAAGAAGCAGGCGCGCTACCCCTTCACCGCGGGGCCGGCTTTCTGTTTATTACAAGCATTATATTTTTTACGTAAGAATACCGAGTGAGATTGTGATTGATAATAAATACAATAGTGCTTCTCGAAAATGACACCTGTTCATGGAAGTTTGACTGGAAAAGAAGCTTAATTAATAGGCCTATAAAAATGGTTCATGAACTGGAAAGAACGACTGAAGCGAAAATATATTTGAAATATTTACACCGGGCGAGTTGGTCATGCGGTTAGGGCGCACGGCTGTGAGCTTGCATCCGGGAGATAGTGGGTTCGAATTCCACTGTCTGCAGCCCTGAAGATGGTTTTCCATGGTTTCCCATTTTCACACCATGTAAATGCTGGGGCTGTACCTTAATTAAGGACACGGCCGCTTCCTTCCAACTCCTAGGCCTTTCCTATCCCATCGTCGCCATAACACCTATCTATGTCGGTGCGACGTGAAGCAAATAGCATATCACAGGTTTCAGATGCAACATTTTATGCAGATTCTTTGTTTCTTAACATCAGTATAGTCTATATTAACAAAAACTGCATTTTAAAATATTTCCTTTCCACATGCTATCTAGTACTGTGGTAGCTGAGTAGCGGACAGAGAGGAGCAGCAGCGTGTGTTAACGCCAAGCTCTGCATCCGGGAGGTGAGTGTAGCCTATTCGAACTCCACCGTCGGCTATCTTGAGAATGGTTTTCTGTGGTTTCCATTTTCATTTTCAAGCAAATGTCAGGACAATTCTTATTGATAGGCCACAGCCGATTCCTTACACCTCCTAACCCAGTTTCATTCACCCTCGTTTTATTTCATCCACATTACCTCCTCAACTGAGGTTGGCGTCAGGAAGAGCATCCGGCTGTACAAATATGCCATATAATTTCATCTCGCCTCATCCCTGACCCCGTATCAGGATACGAGGCGTAAACATGCACGCACACTCACATAGGCCTACTGTACATCTAGTAGCCTACTGTAGTAGCAGGCCTAGTAGTTTAATTTCTTGCCTTTCGCATTGAAAATTTTGCATTTAGCCTACAGTGTTAAC
Source organism: Anabrus simplex (assembly GCF_040414725.1). Classification (NCBI taxonomy): domain Eukaryota; kingdom Metazoa; phylum Arthropoda; class Insecta; order Orthoptera; family Tettigoniidae; genus Anabrus; species Anabrus simplex. The sequence continues at coordinate 951,491,034 of NC_090265.1, read as the reverse complement.
CTAGTGCATAGTGATGTCAATTTTGCATTGATAATCCACAGCCTGTTTCCAGTCATTCGATCGGGTCAGGAATGGACTGAATGAAGCTCCCATCTAGCGGTGAGGATAGGAAAGGTGCAGGCTGTCGAAGCCTGTCGCACTCCTCTGGGGCAATGATTAATGAATGATTAATGAAATGAAATGATAGTAAAGGGTGTTGCTGGAATGAAAGATAACAGTGAAAATCGGAGTACCCGGAGAAAAACCTGTCCTGCCTTCGCTTTGCCCAGCACAAATCTCACATGGAGCGACCAGGATTTGAACCACGGTATCCAACGGTGAGAGGCCGGCGCGCTGCCGCCTGAGCCACGGAGGCTGTGAACTTTTGCATTATAAATGTTAAACTAATACACAATGATTATTTATAAACCAAACCAAATTCCATGGTACAACAGCCTCGAAGGGCCATGGCCTACCAAGCAACCGCTGCTCAGCCCGGAGGCCTACAGATTACGACGTGCACAGCGAATCCTCTTGGCCGTTATTCTTACCTTTCTAGATCGGGACCGCTAGCTCACCGTCGGATAGTTCCTCAATTGTAATCACGTACACAGAGTGGACCTCGAACCAGCACTAAAATGGAGGTACAAGACTCGAACCCAGAGCCTCTGCGTAAGAGGCAGGCACCCGACTCCTATACCGCGAGGACGGCAATGATTATTTACACAAAATTAAAATGATTTATATAGTGGTTATTTACACAAAGATAATATTGCCTTTACTTTAGGGCATCTCTCATTCACACTTTTCCATCCTCTCTTTCATTCAAAACGTCCTCTTGACAAGTTCTCCTTCTTCCCTTCTTCATGTCTGCGTAAACTCGCGTACGCTCGTATAACTTAACAGGTGCCCCATTGTCTCTTCGCTTTCTCCGCAGATAATGCACTTTTTTTTTAAACTTCTGTAACGCAGTACCTGTTGGCCGGAGCTTTGTTCCCGAATCTGAATTTAGAAAAGATGAACTGGTCTCGTGCGTGTCCTCTTCTGCACAGGCACTCCGATAGATCCGTTATCACAACTTTCTTGGATTTTTGGCAATACTGGGCTCCCTCGATCTTGTTGAACCTGACTTGCTGTTGCACGTCTTTGTCCCTCAAGCACAAGCTGGCGAGAACGTCTTCGTAATAGTTTATGACCGAAACGTGTATCGCATAAATAAATCTGTAACAGATATGCATCCAACCACAAAATACGCCGATTGATCAGAGAACTAGACACAACCAATTATTTCAAGATATCGCGGCATCTTCGTCATATGGGAAGTTGTATTAATCTAACAATAGTAGATAATGAAAATATTATGGCCTGATCTTGAAAAAGTAAATATCAGCACTAGGATCCTGGGATGGAAGTTTCACCCGAAAATCAAATGCCGTCAGGAAGGGCATCTGGACTTCAATTCCCAGTCAAAACAAAAATTGAACCAGTGTGGGTCAAGAGCCTCGCAACACCGAGATAAGCTGAAAGGTTGCCTTTCTTTAATTTTCATTGAAGTTCGACGTATCACGGATTACACTTCAGCGTGTATTCGCTTTGTTTGTTGAATAAAGCTCTGGGATCAAAACGTATGTAGGCCTACGAGCTGTCTAACCTACGTGGTAAAGACGTGCTCGGTTCAGTCAGAAGGACATGGGTTCGATTCCTCACCAGGAAGTCGAAACATTTAGAAATGAGATTTCCACCACTAGAGAGGTGAGATTCATTGGATTGGACATACAGCCAACAACTCTATCCCAATTAATACCAAGATTACGGAAAGTGGATGCCTTTACCTTCAACTCCTCCAAGGACCTTCATGGTCTTATGGAAGTGGTTTTCATTTTTTTAAATTACAAATTAGGAACTAGAGCACACTTCAATCGTTCTCACTTAAGTTTTGGATCTGTTTTCTGGTACCCGGATATTAGGTCAAAGCTCTTCATCTGGCAATCATTTAACAATTGCATTCTAAAAAAAGATGAGAATTGATCACCTACTCATAGTAAATTGAAAGGAAAAGACCGGGCTCAGTGGCTAAGACAGCAGAGCGCTGGTTTTCTCAGCCATGGCTCAGTCGGGTGTATTTGAAGATTCTCAAAAACGTGAGTATGTATCGGTACATTTGTGGACATGTAAAAGAATTCTTTAGGGGCAAGAGTTTGGCATCTTGGCATCTTCAAAAACCGTAAAACGAAATAGGTAATGGTACTTAAAACATCATTATTAGTTTCTATTATTATTATCATGAAAGGAACGGGTAATAGGAGTTGTCTGCTACGTTACGGAAGAGGCGAAACAGTCAATATGTCTATAGCGATCCTTCTGAACCGTGCCCACTGTGTGCAGTCACTTGACTTGGCTGCATACGTCCCATGAGCGTCACAGTCATTCCTCTGCTTCATTATCCCTTGCCCCACTGATTTCTGAATTGATGCTTCTTTTGTATAACCCTCGATTCTGAACACTGTTTTTTGTACAGGTTATAAATAGTCCATCATTTTAGGTATCAGATCTCGATGACCTTCAGAATTTCAAATAGCCTGGTCCAATCAACATTATCGATTGCCTTGTCTAGATTTACGATTTACGGGGGCTTGTCGTCCTTAATTCGGTCCTCTAAGATCAGACGTAAAGTCAGGATTGCTTCACCTGTTCCTACATTTCTTCTGACGCCAAACTGATCTTCTCTCAACTCAGCTTCAAATGTCTTTTAACTCTTTTGCAAATAAAACGTGTTAACATTTTGTAAGCGTGAGATACTAAACTAATGGTGTGATGTGATTTCTTGGGAGTAAGTATAGTCTAACAACATTCCGTCTAAAATCGGATGGCACTGTTCCTTTATGATACATCTTACACAATAAATGGAATAACCTTACCAGGGCGGTTTCTGGTAAGGCAGTCAGTAATTCTGAAGGTATGTCATCAATTCCAGGTACTTCGTTCCTATTTAGGTCTCTCAAAGCTGAGTGGAATTTTGACCTCAAAACTGGGTCTCCCATATTTTCTTTTCAGCATCAAGAGCCTCTTTTTGTTCCAGAACCTCATCGTCTACTTCTTACCCTTGATGCAATTGTACAATAAGGTCCTGACATATTTCTGCCTTGTCTCCTTTCCCAAAAAGTACCTGAGCCCTTAATATTCATACACCTAGTTTTCCTTTCTCCGAAGGTTTCCTAGATTTGCCTGTATGCAGCATCTACCCTACCTACAACAAATACAACCTTCAACATCCTTGCAATTCTCTTTCAGTCATTCTTCCTCCGCTGTCCTGCACTGTCTATCTACTTCGTTCTTTAATCGCCTGCATTATTTTCTGCTCTCCTAATTTTTCGTCAGTCTGGTCTAGATCTCTTGAGTTATCCACTGAACCTTACTTACTCTTACCTCTCTTCCTAACGTTTCTTCTGAAACTCTATTAATCTAATTCTTCGTGACCGTCCACACCTCATTTGTTGTGTTTCCTTCAGCCTTTCAATTTGGTCCTTGTACAACACAGTATGTTCCTTGAAACAATCCCTTACTCTCTTTCATTTCAACTTGTCTGTATTCCATCTCCTTCCATCCATTCCTTTCTTCAATTTATTTGACTTCAGGCGGCATTTCATGACCACCAAGTTGAGGTCAGAGTCCACGTCTGCTCCTGGGAAGGTCTTGCAATCCAACACCTGGTTTCTAAATATCTGCTAATAATAATGAAGTACACATGATACCTTCCAATCTCTCCAGGTCTCGTTACGTATACAGCCGTCGCTGTATGGTGTTTAAACCAAGTAAGTTATTATCAAGAACTAAATTATGATCGGTACAAAATTGTACCAGCCGACTCAGTTCATTCCGAATTTTCCTATTATAGTACAGTACAGGCGATTTCCGACAAAAGAGTAGCGTTACAAAAATGTTGCAAAGTTTTGGCTCTTATGAGAAAGGAGACGAGCTGCTCGACTAAGTGGTACGTTCCGAGCTGTCAGTGGAGAGATGGCGTGGGAGGAAATCAGTATGCGAATAAATTTGAGTGGTTGTCTTTAAAAGTAGGAAAGATCACAATATGAAGACAAAGTTGGAATTCGAGAGGACAAATTGGGGCAAATACTCGTTTATAGCAAGGGGGGTTAGGGATTGGAATAACTTACCAAGGGAGATGCTCAATAAATTTCCAATTTCTTCGCAATCATTTAAGAAGAGGCTAGGAAAACAACAGATAGAGAATCTGCCACCTGGGCGACTGCCCTAAATGCAGATCAGTAGTGATTGATTGATTGATTGATTGATTGATTGATTGATTGATTGATTGATTGATTGATTGATTGATTGATTGATTGATTGATTGATTGATTGATTGATTGATTGATTGATTGATTGATTGATTGATTGATTGATTGATTGATTGATTGATTGATTGATTGATTGATTGATTGATTGATTGATTGATTGATATCTTCTATTCCTTGACCTGCCACTGCATTCTAGCCAATCCATCACAATTAAATTCTCATCTCCTTTTACATATTGTATCAATTCTCTTCATATTCTTTCGATTTCTTTATCATCCATGTAGAACTACACTATTGTGGTGGGCGTTGGCTTGATGTCTACGTGGTTAACAACAACCCGCCCGCTATGCTGGTCATAGTAGCTTTCGCGCTGCCCTATTTTCATATTTTTATTCAACTATCTCCTAAATTCTCCCTGTTTGATTTTGGGTTGGTCATTCTGTAGCTGGCTGGCCAAAATCCAACTCTCCCTCCAAACGTAGACCTGCTTCTCTTAGGTATATACCAGCAACATCTAACTTTATTCCACTCATTTCCCTTTTCAGATTCTCTTTCCTGCCACAGAGAATCGAACTTCTAACAATCCACGCTCCGACTCGTTGAATCATCTCGAAGATGATTGCTCCCTGTCACCCGGAGATGCGAATGGTGGGCCTTTTTACCTCCAGAATATTTTACCCGAGAGTAAACTATTCATTCATACAGAAGGAGTTGCATGCCCTCGGGAGTTAGTTACGGCTGCAGGTTCCCGTTGCTTTCAGCCGTGCAGCAGTACCAGCACAGCTAAGCCATGTTAAATATTATTACAAGGCCATATGAGTCAATCATCCAGACAGTTGCCCTTGCATCTTCATAAAAGCTGCTAACCTCGTATCGATGAACTATTCCTTAGTTTGGTCGCTTGACAGATAGGCCTACCCATGCGATATGGTTGCACCTACGGCTCGGCTGCCTGCTTCATTGGGACGCACAAGTCTCCCCTCCGCCGCAAGGTCACATGATTCACAGGGGAGGATTAACTATGTAATAAGTGTAATTTGTGGAAATATATGTATGTTGGGTATTCAGCCCGAAGGCTGGTTTGATCCTCAACAGCTGTCATAGAAGCCTAGATGTCACTAAAGAGGCATACTAGGGAAATGAGCAGTGAGGTAGTTTCCCGTTGCTTCCCTCACTGAGCCAGAAGTTGCTATTACTAAATATTTTATTATATTTGAAAGGGATATTACCAATGATATAGTGTAACTGGGGCCCATAATCAAATGAAACATACAGTAGTTAAACCAGTTTTGATCTTTGTTAGTTAGTCTTCATAACCATCAGGGAGAGGATTCACGTGTACGCTATAGAACAGTGTTTTCTGCCCATCTTCCCAGGGGAAACGCTTGTTCCGGATTCTTGGATGTTCATAAGGAATAGATTCGGGTCGCTCTTAATGGCTCTCTTCTTGGTACTTCAGATGCGCATTCAAGATGCACACTCGAACAGTAGGAAAGAACGACAAATTGAACACGTTCGAGCTGGGCGGCCGACGGTCAAATTATTCCTGTGTGGATTACTGTCGGTCCTCGAAGGGTCGAGGTCTAGTTGCGCCCGTGTTCGGTGGGGTAGGTTTCTTCATTTGTTAATGTTCAGCTGTTCCTTTCTATTTGAATGTTGTTTTTTTTTTTTTTTTTTGCTAGTTGTTTTACGTCGCGCCGACACAGATAGGTCTTATGGCGACGATGGGACAGGGAAGGGCTAGGAATGGGAAGGAAGCGGCCGTGGCCTTAATTAAGGTACAGCTCCGGCATTTGCCTGGTGTGAAAATGGGAAACCACGGAAAACCATCTTCAGGGCTGCCGACAGTGGGGTTCGAACCTACTATCTCCCGAATACTGGATACTGACCGCACTTAAGCGACTGCAGCTATCGAGCTCGGTATATTTGAATGTTAACAAGTATCAAAAATTACATTTGAATATTAATTAAAGACTATTTAAATTATTACATCCTCATTTCACGATTACCATAATAACGTCTCAGTTAAAACGTATTTTAACAAACATGAAATAAGGTTAAAAAGCATTTGCCATTAAATCATTACTTAATCACTAAACCAAACCAAACCAAACCTAACCTAACCTAGTTTTGAATACGGACTCTAGTTTTGAATACGGACTCACCGGGCGAGTTGGCCGTGCGCGTAGAGGCGCGTGGCTGTGAGCTTGCATCCGGGAGATAGTAGGTTCGAATCCCACTATCGGCAGCCCTGAAGATGGTTTTCCGTGGTTTCCCATTTTCACACCAGGCAAATGCTGGGGCTGTACCTTAATTAAGGCCACGGCCGCTTCCTTCCAACTCCTAGGCCTTTCCTATCCCATCGTCGCCATAAGACCTATCTGTGTCGATGCGACGTAAAGCCCCTAGCAAAAAAAAATACGGACTCTACACCACATTTAAAAATTATTTTAAGTGATTTCTCAAACATATTTTTACTCATTTCTAAAATTTATTTTAACTGATTTCCAAAAGTTGTGACTACTGGGAGCAGTTCCATGGGAGCGATTCGACCCTCATTCCGAGCTGACCGTGGGCTCATCTCAACATCCCCTGACAACTTCCTCCACTGTTTCGTTCCACCTGAATGTCCGGCTGTTTGCCGCTGATCCTTTTACGGCAGCGACCAAGACTGTAGAATTCCTCATCGTTCTACGAACCAAATTTCCTAACGCTGTTGCCCTGTTATATACAAATAAATAAATAAATAAATAAATAAATAAATAAATAAATAAATAAATAAATAAATAAATAAATAAATAAATAAATGGCCTGAAGATATTACTGAACAACAACAACAACAACAACAACAACAACAGGGAGACTAGCAATATTGAGGGCTTCACCTACGAACTAGACACTAGATTCGGAGTACGACTTGGTCCACGAGACATGTCCCAGCGGTAATTACTATGTTTTGTGTTCCTCCATCCTGTCAGACAAGTACTTAACACTGCTCTGTTTGCTGGTCATTTGTAAACCGGAAGTGGGCTAATGAGCCCCGTGCCAGGTGGACTTGACTCAGTCCACTCGGCTTAGCGCAGACAATTGGCGACAGGATCAACGTTGTTGGTCATTTAAGATAAACAGGTGCCACACTTCATTAGGTCGCCTTAGCACGACAGGCGTGAAAGCACTCACTGTCAAGTGCAAGGAATACAATAGCTTTCAACTTTCAACATTTCTCTCGTGCAGAATAAGCTCTGGAATGCTGGTGTCTAAACTTGGGGAAACACGTCCTGAAAGGTGTGGGGGAGGAAGACATTCTCTCACTCAATTTGACAAGACCCAAATCCTACAAATATTGAACTTTGTATTCTGAAAAATACAACTTCACACCTATATAATAATATTAATAATAATAATAATAATAATAATAATAATAATAATAATAATAATAGAAATAAATGCCTATGCTGGCGAGATGTAGTGTTTACAGTGCACTATGTCTTCTGGTATGGGCTAGAAAAATGTGTTACTTTCATAGATCTGTCTCAGTCTCATCCTTGGCTTCGACAACATGAAAGTGACCGAGGTATGAGCGATGCTAGCAATATAATTCCTTATGCAGCCACTCCCTGTTAGGAATGTTATGATAATATCATTGATAGGGTCGGTTGGTGGATGCATTTCAGTGGGCTTGGCAGACTGATTTGTAATAGCAACTTCTGGTTCGGTGAGGAAAGCAACGGCAAACTACCTCACTCCGAGTATGCCTCTTCAGCGACGCCTAGGGTATCTATGACAGTTGGGAACTGTGGAGGTTCAAACCAGGCTTCGGGATGAATACTCAAAATACAATTATAATAACACTAAAAGATTCCTCATATCACAGGTTTACCGGGCAAGTTGGCCGTGCGGTTAGGGGCGCGCAGCTGTGAGCTCGCATCCGGGAGATAGTGGGTTCGACTCCCACTGTCGGCAGCCCTGAAGATGGTTTTCCGTGGTTTCCTATGTCCACACGAGGCAAATGCCGGGGCTGTACCTTAATTCAAGCCACGGACGCTTCCTTCCCATTCCTAGGCCTTTCCTGCCCCATCGTCGTCATAAGACCTATCTGTGTCGGTGCGACGTGAAGCAAATAGCATATCACAGGTTTCAGATGCAACATTTTATGCAGATTCTTTGTTTCTTAACATCAGTCATTTTGAAATCTGCAGAAGCACAAGAAAGTGGTGCAAAGGAAAGCACCAAAACTCAAAAACACCTGCACTTACATGGATACTATTAGGTAAACTAATATATAAAACGCGCACTAAACATAAGAAGAATAGCTCCCTCCGTGGATCAAACAGATCGTCAAATATCTTTGGAACAAGAAGTCAACAACAACCTGGATTAATGAAGTCAAGAAAGATTTGAAAAGAGACAACATAAGAGAGGAAGAGGAACAGAGAGAGAGAGATTTTTAGAAAGAAAGTGTTAACAATGGAAAGATTCCAAGGTCGGGAGGGAAAGAAAACAGGCTCAAAATGGACCACGGAGAGGAAAAGGAGACATGTGAGCAGATGAAGGAGAATTGGAGGAAGAAGAAGAATCAACAAAGGATGAAGCATTGAAATTGTCACGCGTCGTCCCTAGAAGACCCTAACGGAGAAATAATAGGCTAATAACACATTTAATCTGGCGAGGCTATCGCTAGCCTGCTGCAGCCCTTGTAAGGCAAACGACGACAAGTGTGGGTGGCATTTGCTATGTGTAGGAACCTGCATGTAATTGTGGTGGAGGGTAGTGTTATGTGCACCGGGCGAGTTGGCCGTGCGTGTAGAGGCGCGCGGCTGTGAGCTTGCATCCGGGAGATAGTAGGTTCGAATCCCACTATCGGCAGCCCTGAAAATGGTTTTCCGTGGTTTCCCATTTTCACACCAGGCAAATTCTGGGGCTGTACCTTAATTAAGGCCACGGCCGCTTCCTTCCAACTCCTAGGCCTTTCCTATCCCATCGTCGCCATAAGACCTATCTGTGTCGGTGCGACGTAAAGCCCCTAGCAAAAAAAAAAGTGTTATGTGTTGTGTATGAGTTGTAGAGTTGCAGAGATGTTGGGGACAGCAGCAACTTCCAGGCATAGAGCCATTTAAGGTTAAAATCTCCGTCCCAGCTGGGAATCGAATGCGGGGCCCTCTGAACCAAAAGCCACTACGCTGATCATTCAACCAAGCAGCCGGGGTTGTTATAATAATAATAATAATATTTAATAATAATAATAAGATAATAATAACTCCCTCAGGGGATCATTGGTAGAGTGGCGATCTCTTCATCAGAGGATAGAGGATTCAAATTTGGTAGAGGTGGACGGAATTTGAAGGGCGGAAGAAGTCCATTCGGCAGTCCATGCCCTACGATATCGGTGAGTAAAACATCTCCGATGACACATTTAGTGTTTACCCGACAATATTAATTAAAACTCGGCTATAGATTGTCTATTTGATGGTTTTCGAAGCACCAAGGCTCCAGAATTTTACTCCGCAAAAATACATTTACCGGCACGAAGCTGGCGTATTTCAGCACCTACAGATACCACCAGACTGAGCCGGGACCGAACTCACCTTCATGGGCTCAGAAATTCAGTGCTCTATCGTCTGAGCAACTCAGCCTGGCCGCCTAGATTTACTTGTATGTAGTGTAGGCTATGTTAAATACTCAGCCCGAAGGCTGATTTGATTCTCAACATGTCTGCCATCAGCTGTAATAGTCGACCTAAGCATCGCTGAAGATGTGTACAAGGGAAACAGGAGGATCAGGTAGTTTCCTGTTGTTTTCCTCACTGAAACAAATCGATGAAAGTCGGAAACTTATTCTAACCCACGGTAGAAGACATAGTACACTGTAAAAATATGTTTTCCCAGAAAAGGCATGGACTTATTTAGTTACATAAATGTTATAGAGATAAGATTGTGTGTGAGAGAGAAAGTGAGAGAGATATGGGGGGGGGGGGCATCAGTCATTGAGAAAGCGGGCAGAGAGAAGTAAGACCAGCGGGCCGATGGCAAGAAGTGAATAAGACAAACAGATTGGTGTAGAAATAAGTGTAACCTGTTGCTATTTCTTGATGGACGCAGTATTTTGAGGAGTGTATGTTCAAAAGCGCTGATTCCGTCCTAAGAAAGTTGTAGAAAAACGCAAGGAAACGCATAATAAAGGCACTAAGAAAAGAGCAATACACAGAGAAATGATTGATTCAACGTACCCTAAAGAGGTTTAAACGAAAGAAAAACGTACCCATGCTCGGGTACGGTACTACTTTCAAGAAGGACCGATGACCTTAGATGTTAGGCTGCTTTATACAACAAGCATCATCATCATCAACTTTCAAGGAATTACATCTTTCTGGTCTGGTTTGCTCATTGCATTCGATAGTATTCAATTACTGGAAAGCATATGGACGAAATACTTAAAAAAAAGAAAAAATGAAGTTAAAGTAGCACCTTTTGAACAGACACCAAAGTGTCAGTCTCATTTGTGGGTGTGACAGTATGAAAGCTGCTGATGTATGAGTGATGCTGAGCACGCCCACTGCGTCTGGATGCAATAGCACTTTCTGATTCAGTGAGGAAAGCAATGGAAAAATATCTCACTCATCATCTTGCCTAGTACGTCTCATTATGGCTCTGCCATTGGATTGTGCTGTATCTCTATAACCGTGTAACCTTTCGTGGTGCTTTTTGATGAACCGCCAGCTTACAGACTGGAGAATTTTGAATAGGAACCCTTGTCTGGAAGCATAATAATGTTATTGGTCTTACGTCCCACTAACTACTTTTACAGTTTCAGGGACACCCATTTATTTATTTATTTATTTATTTATTTATTTATTTATTTATTTATTTATTTATTTATTTGTTTGTTTGTTTAAGTTATTTGTTTATTTATTTTTCCTGTCTGATTTACGTTGCACCGATACAGACAGGCCTGATGGCGAAGATGGATAGGAAAGGGCTAGGAATGAGAAGGAAGCGACCATGGACATAATTAAGGTACATTTACCCGGTGTGAAAATTGGAAACAATGGAAAACCTTCTTCAGGGCTATCGACAGTGGAGTTCGAACCCACCATTTCCCGAATGCAAGTCTACAACTACGTGACTCAATCCGCGTAGCCAACTTGCTCAATTAGAGACACCAAGGTGCCAGAAGTTTCTCCCGCTGGAGTTCTATTACGTGTCAGTAAATCCACTAACACGAGACTCCCCCCCCCCCCTCCCTTCCACCTGACTCAGACTCATTTTTCTAGTTCTTTCTGTTACTTTATCATCGGCTCTATTTTATTCTTGTATCCCGTCAGTCTTTCGTTGTACTTTATTTTATTTTTCATTTTATGTTCATTATTTTTATTTTATTTATTTCTTCTACAACATTCGACCCTGATTCGTCTGATGACCTTGCTGTTTACTTCGCACTCTCATACAATGGAACTAGAAACATCTTAATTGGAGCTAAGATGGCATCGTCACTTCCCACTCGGAAGGCTAGCGCACATTGACTAACGAGAGTACCACTTACAATAACTTAGACCAACGGCAAAGCATTCTTAAATTCAAACCTTCACTATTAGAGTGAAGAGACGAAATTTTCTTCTGAAGAGACGGAGCAAAGTTGTCTGCGAAACGTAATGAAGTTCACCGTGTTTCTTTGACACAGCAAAAGCCCATAAGATTATGATGTCAATGAAAATGAAAACCTACAACTAGTTTTCCAGTCTTTGACCAGGTCAGGGATGTAATGAATGAAACATATTGCACCCGTCCACCTCCCGAGTCCCAGACTAGCATTTATCTCAGGGGTGTCGGTTCATTATTTAAATCATCAAATATAAATATAACGGCATAATAGAACACGGGGATGAACGGAGCAACTTAAAATTAAAAGGGGGAAGGCTCGATTGTAACTTGAATTTAAGGACTCCATGATAGGACTAGGAAGTGACTGTTACTTTAAAAAGGGCATCATCTAACTACAATAAAAAGATTATGAGAGTGGTTTCCTTTGAAATAATTTGCCAGAAGGAGCGGTTTATTACGCCATTTGACGTATAAAACTTTGATACACGTGGCAACAATATTTGAATTTACACACATGTTACATATATAAATCACTTGCCATACCGCAAGTGGTATCAATATCTTGCTGCGTTGCTTCTGAAATAAAATGACATTTTGGAGGTATAATTTACGGATCGATTCCATTTGAATCGAACCGTTACTCAAGGATATAGCTTCCTTCTATCGGGAGCCCGAGCATAACCCATGTTACGGTCGGCTTCCCGATTTAACTAAGATGATGTACTCCGGCTATATACATTTTTCCGAGACCGGTACTCGGACTGGGTAATGTTTCTCGTGAAGTGCGAAAACTGGATTCCACGGACAGTCCCTATCTTACGATATCCAGCTGATGCCATACCACTGAATCAGCATTTATATATTATTTACATGTGATCTGAATTGTTACCAGTTAGCCTCAGTAGACTACTGACACAGATGAGATAACGAGAAGCGATGGGAAATACCGTGCCAGTGACCCCCCTCGCATCGCGAGCGAAATAAACAAACACGCCAAGTATGCAGTCACATCGTCCCATACGGAAACCGTATAATAAAGAGATACCAAATGACTCTAATATAATCATTCTTATTATTCAACATACTAATAGAGGGATATTGTCACCAAACAATTTAATCCACGAAATTATCATCCTCGAAATTATTATTATTATTATTATTATTATTATTATTATTATTATTATTATTATTATTATTATTATTATTATTATTATTATTCAACGGTTCCTGGCACTGTCACGTTTGATTAATATCATCATTATTATGCGGGACGCAAACACAAATGGTTATTACTGTTATTATTATTATTATATCCCTCTCGTGGTTATTATTATTATTAATGAATAGGTGACTCAAGATATTATTATTATTCACGTCACTTAAGAGGTTATTATTATTAATGGACCGGTCACTTCCGCCAAAACATATATTAAGATATCGGTCGCAATTACAAACATTTCACTGATCAACCAACGACATCATTACAGTTATTATTATGACAATTATTATTAATCTGATCGCGATGATTTAACATCGTCCTAACATTGTTATTATTATTATCGGTTGCATATTATCATTTAGATTCCCGTTTAACATCTTTATCAACGCTCATTTAATTAAGGCGGTCCAATCCTTTATCTGCAATATTTATTATTATTATTATCACGACATCATGATTGTCCTCACTCGTTATTACAATGAATACAATATACGACCATTTCTGTGGAATCTGAACTCTCATTATCCTTAGATCCGTTGTATCTCAACGAATAGCTGTGCAGTCTATTTATTTCGTACATGCTGTCACGGGTTCGAATTCTACCCGCTGCGTAACTCAGTATTTCTCTGTGACACTGCCCGTACATTTTACACTCATATCAATATCCTAAGTGTCTCTCGTACGGAATTTATTTTCCTCTCTATCTCGATTCATTTATTTCTCACAGAATTATCAACTGACTTATTTATTCATTTCTGACATCGTACGACCTTTTATTATCTGACTGCAGATTCTTTCACATTTTCTATCTCATTTGGATCTATGCCTTAGTTCATTCTCCACAAATAATCGTAACATCTTGAAATTATATTTACCAAAATTTGACAATCATGGTCTCGTAATATTAGCACTACATGTTCCGGCTAATGAATCGCAACTTCAAAACGCGACATTTATACGTAAAAAAAATATTGGACCGTAATTTAAACCACACGTTCATTAACATGTACGGATTATTAACACCGATCTACATTTCAATATTATTAATCGATCAAATTAAATTATCACGCACTTTAATTCCAAATTAAAACGACCTCCCGTCATTAAATGATTCCCAATAAACTCAACACTTGATCACATAAATTATTATTATCTCCAAATCGTATTAAAAAAAATATCTTCTTCAAAAAAAATAGTTATATTATTTATTTATTATTATTATTATTATTATTTAAAAAAAATAATAATTTCGCCTGTAATACGGTAGTCCACTCTTATTATGTTTAACGCATAACCCCTTTTACAAATTCAATTTATTCTGGCACTAATCACTCCAGATATGATTTACTTGGAAATATTATATTAATCGCATCTCACAAATTTAACAACTTCACTTTGAAAATATGACCATATTAATTTCAACAAAACACTCTTGGTATGGCGAAGCTGGATTTTCCTTCCATGTCATTAAATGGCTCGTTAAAATGACAAAACATAAAAGCACATATCGGGTCTTATTTAACTAGCATAATCAAAATCAAATGTAAAGAAAATTATCGACTACAAAGAAAATATGAATGCATGCATGACTTAACGTACTACACTATATATACAAATTTACATCTCCAACAAACTGAATACATAAAAGACCCGATTATTTACATTATTATGATTTACTACTGTCCGTGCTACAAATTTAGGATGGGGTCGTTAAGCGACCCATCTTGTTACAGAAGGTAACCAAGTATAATCAAATTATTCCCATTTTTCCCATCACGATAACATTTCCCAAATATATTTTACAGTTTAGTACTCATCTTAGTTATCGGTATTCCATTGCAGCTTTGCAGACGAGAGGCTTCATCCAGCCCCTCTCTGCGTTTTACTCCTCCATCCTTGATGGCGTAGTTTCACAAAAGATTTCCTGGCACATTATCATTTTACACTCATATCTTGACTGCCACAAACCTTCACCATTTACAACGTTAACACAACAAATTTCTATCCTAGACCCAAGAATTTAATATATTTACACTATTTAATCTTCGTCCACCTACCGCACAATGGACCTGGACACGTACGACGAGGTGTCAACTATTTCGCCCGTCGCGATACGCCCGATTTATACGGCATTCTTGACGTGTTCATTACATCGGTTCGGTATAGCTAAGTACAGGCTACTACTTCCTTAAAGTACTGTTCGTCACACAGTCTATTATGTACGTACTTATGGTGATATATTTTATACTACTCTCTTGCAGGATAATTACTTTACATCACTGATATTCACAAAGGACAAACACTATCCTACGTTAACTATTTCCAGATTTAACATGTTGCTTGAGCGCGATCACACTTTACAAACACTGGCGGATGCTCGCGCCATTAAATGACTGTACGTCCGTAGAATTCTAAGTTACCGGCGACCAACAGTTCAGCTCCCGATATTCAATTCACGTGTGCTGGCGACCGTCAATTCAGCTCCAACGATTCAAGACAAGTGGCTGGCGACCGTCAATTCAGCTCCGTATATATGGATGAAGCCTTTTTCCCGCGGATTCGTTGACGTCATACCCCTTAGGGAGGGGGTGGATTTTTAATATCGGTACTTGCACTCCGAATTGGAAGTTAAAATTTACATCAAATTAATCCACTCCGCTAGCATATCTGCTGGATAAAATATGAACTCCTGGTGATCACAGATTTAGGAGATATGGGTGGATTTCGCTCCTCACATTTCGCGCCTTCGTAAGCGTCTCTGACAACGTGGTCTCCTTTCAGCCAATGAGATTCAAGCTGTCCGGTTTCCAAGAAATCCAGCCTTCAATTTAATTAATTTGCCAATAAGTATTGATTATTTTTCCATGCGTGACATCTAATAAATTCATTACATCCATCCGCGTACTCATTTTAATTTATTACTGAATACTTTTGTAATTACGAAAATATCTCATCCATCATTCCTTAAGATGGTATCACTGAGTCTCCCATCAAATTTTTACTATTGGCCGGCAAGCGGTCACGTGATTTAAATCTCCACCTGCTCGAACTTAGGCTAGCGAACGTACACTCAGCCGCTGTAATTTTCCATGAGGTCATGGAATTTCCGTCCTACCAAAAATATCCCAAGGTCTTACTCATGTGGTGAGTTTTCTTTGTATGATTCTCCCCCTTCCTCTTTCTGACCAAGACTTATTTGTGGACTCTGTATTTCCTTGTACGCCAACTAATGATATTCCCTGCTGTGAAGTAGCTAAAAGTTGTCGGGTTGAGCTAATCCGTCAGGCTCCAGTCTGTCGTCCTTCCTTCGCTCTGATTTCGACATTACCTAAACGAAATATTTTCAAATACACTCCTCTGTATTTCAATAAATGTATCATATTATTTTACCGATCAAATCATGATTGATTATGGGCCTAAGTCACTCGGGTTCAATATATAGGCTGTTATTACAATGGGGTCGCCACTCCCAAGGTGATTTATTAATGACTGATAAATGCTATGAAATGATAATGGAGAGTGTTGTTGGAATGAAAGATGACAGGAAAAACCGGAGTACCCGGAGAAAAACCTGTCCCTCCTCCGCTTTGTCCAGCACAAATCTCACATGGAGTGACCGGGATTTGAACCACGATATCCAGCTGTGAGAGGACGACGCGCTGCCGCCTGAGCCACGGAGGCTCCCTATGATGTCAATATTTACTTTAAATCAGTAAAACTTTCTTTGATCCTGCATCAGGAAGAGATGTTGTTATTGCAACAGCTTCATTTTGATATTGTTTTCCCTGTAGCATGTTTTGCCTCCCTAAATGAATCTTTATCTGATCATACTCGTCTACATACGTTACGAGTACGTAACAGAAACAGTTTTGTATTCTATTACAATATTAATGTTCATTCTATCATTCTAACGTCACGAGTAAGTTATCGCTAGATATAGATATCTAGAACTATAAAGACAAGCCGACACTGGAAAAATTGATAAACTAACACAACTAAATTATTTGGTTGAAATTGTGTATTAAGTGGATATAATATTTTAATTCTTGTAAATTATTCAGCTAATTTTCTTTTATAAATTTTCCACTTTTCATTTAAAATTACTAACCAATTAAACTTGTCCATGCGAACTATATTATTTAATTTTCTGAACTAAACTTTAGTTTCTATATGAAAAAAGTTCTCTTCGAGTAGATTTGTGCTGAAGTTGTTATCGCTTTGTCATGTTTCTGTAAAATGTAAATTTCAAGACATAATAAAATAGAATAGATTCCTTATGTACGGAAGTTAAATATTTATTTTAAAGTTTAAGGGCGCGGGAATATCCTTTCCCTTCATCCAATCGAGCTGAAACTACACGCGGATTCTTCAACAAATGGAACCAATGTGAGGGATGCCCCGATAAAATCCTAAAAGTTGTTTCCTCATTTACATTGGAAGACATGTAAAAGAACACATTTAGGACACAATTCCGGCAACATAGCGTCTGCGAAAACAGCAAAATTAAGTGTTTTATTATTATTATTATTGTACCGGGCGGTACACCTCCACGCCGCTAATTTAAAAATTGCGCCAGTTGAAACTCCTCTGCTGGAGGAAGTCTGAACTTTATCTACGCTATTAATTCTTTACCTTCTCAGAAGATGTCACCACGTGGAAAATTTTGAGTTTTTGAACTGTGTCATTTTTGATGTGTTTTTGTTTCGCTTGAAGTAAGAAGTGTGAACTTTCTCTTCTAGAGGACACTACTGAAGATCAACAATAGTGCACCCTAGTGCGGAGTCAAAGAACTATTTTGTTGGAGAAATTTTTATTTCAAATATTTGTTTCTTGTTAAATTTCTTTCTGTTATTGTTTAAGTTGGCTGTATACCCCTCTTTTTCCCCTTGTTTTAGATTTATCCAATCCCGAATTTCTTTTAGTAATTTCCGACCAATCCGATGTATCTTCCCCCAACTTGGATATGTTTCTGTACCCTAGCCAATAAAGTAATTGTGGGCGGGTGTTTTCATTCCCCTAACGCCTAGAACCTTCCGCGAGAGGATATAAACTGCTGATTTTTGGGTCTCTGCGCCACTTCTGTTCCATCTTTCAGTGTGTAAAGTACATAGCAGGGGGCGGGAAGCGCCTCTTTCCTCGGCAGCGGTCAACAACAAGGTAATGGCCGATTAATAACTTCTTTCTTTGCTAGCTCAGCAGTTTAACTCTCGGGGCGGGTTCGAAGCGTTCCACCATGTAACCTTTTCCTAAATGTAACTACTCTTTTCATATATTCTCTTTTAAAGCTACATACTGGGATAGAGAGTGCTAACCCTCTCGAGCTCCCACTCATATTGTTTTGAGGTGAACTTATTTTTCTCAACCTATTCTTCGTTAACGTAAAACAAATTATTCTCTTTTTAAGTCACCTCTTTAGTATGGGATTAGCCCTTGTATTTACGGCCTAGTGCCAAGTAGGTCTTAATCAAAGTGTATTAGGAGGGCAAGTTCGCCTCCTCTCAAATTGTTATTTTAGAGGTCATTTAATTAACCTCCTTTTCATTTAATAGACCTCAGTAGATTGGGTATTTTACCCCTGTGTTTACGTCCGTTGAGGACAGCTTGAAGGTGGAGTTTGGTGTGGCCTGGGAGAGGCTTAAATTTGAGAGCGAGTGGCTCTTTTGAAAATTGAGTATTGTATGCCTCGTGGAGGCTTTTCAGTGTAATTTGGAGCAAGGGCTCCTAGGCATGAATGGGGTTTTCTGCCCCTCTGTTGAAGCTTGTGTTCGGGGTAAAACTGAGCTGATTGCCCTAGCAGTGTTAAGTCAGGGCGCGAAGCCCAAATCCTGTAAATATTGTAACTACCCTTTTGGACTTGCTACTTTGTACCTGCCATGCTTGTTATTTCTTTGTTTTTTGAAAAGAAAATATAACCTTGTTAAATTTTAAATTAATTTTACTTTAGTAGCTTGAGACCTGTTCACCACCCCGCACCTTCTTTCACGCATAACTACCACAAAAACTCGGTAACAATTATTATTATTATTATTATTATTATTATTATTATTATTATTATTATTATTATTATTATTATTATTATTATTATTATTATTATTATTGTTACCGTGTTTTAGCGGTAGTTATGCGTAAAAGAAGGTGCGGGTGTGAATGGGTTTCAAGCTACGAAATTATAGTGCATGTAAAATTAATTTAAAATTTAACAAAGTTATATTTTCTTTTCAAAAACAAAGCAATAACAGACATGGCAGGTACAATGTAGCAAAACAAGGGGAGTTACAATATTTACAGGTTTTGGGCTTCACGCCCTGACTTCAGCGATCAGCTCGGTTTTACCACAAACACAAGTTTTAACAGAGGGGCAGAAAACCCCATTCATCCCTAGGAGCCCCTGGCTCCGAATTACACAGAAAAGCCTCCATGAGGCATATGACACTCCATTTTCAAAAGAGCGATCCGCTCTCAAAATTTAAGCCTCTCAAAGGCCACACCAAACTCTACCTTCAAGCTGTCCACTAAGGACGTATTCACAGGGGTAAAATACCCAACCTACTGAGGTCTATTACATGAAAAGAAGGTTGATTACCTGACCTCTAAAATAACAATTTGAGAGGAGGCTAACCGCACTCCTGATACACTTTGTTTAAGACCTACTTGGCACTAGGCCGTTAATACAAGGGCTAATCCCATACTACAGAGGTGACTTAAGAAAATAACAATTTACATTACATCACGGAAGAATGGGTTTGAGAAAATAAGTTCACCTCAAAACAATATGAGTGGGAACTCGAGAGGGTTAGCACTCTCTATCCCAGTATGTAGTTTAGAAGATAGGATAGGTACCAGTAGTCTTTACATTTTAAAGGAAGGTTACATGGTGGAAGGCCTAGAACCCGCCCCGAAAGTTAAACTGCTGAGCAAGCAAAGAAAGAAGTTATTACTTGGCCATTACCTTGTTGTAGACGCCGCCGAAGAAAGAGGCGCTTCCCGCCTCCTGCTATGTACTTAATACACTGAAAGATGGAACAGAAGTGGCCCCGAGACCCTAAAATCAGCAGTTTATATCCTCTCGCGGAAGATTCTAGGCGTTAGGGGAAAGAAAACACCCTCCCACAAAAATTTTATTGGCTAGGGAAAAGAAACCCCTACATAGAGGAAGAAGAAACACATTATTGGTGGAAAATTAATTAAAGAAATTCGGGATTGGCTAGATCCAAAATAAGGGGAAAAAGAGGGGTATACAGCCAACTTAAACAATGACAGAAAGAAATTTAACAAAGAACAAACTCTTGAAATAAAAATTTCTCCAACAAAATAGTTCTTTGACTCCGCACTAGGTCGCACTATTGTTGATCTTCAGTAGTGTCCTCTAGAAGAGAAAGTTCACACTTCTTACTTCAAGCGAAACAAAAACACATCAAAAATGACACAGTTCACAAACTCAAAAATTTCCAGGTAGTGACATCTTCTGAGAAATTAGTAGATTAATAGTGTAGATAAAGTTCAGACTTCCTCCAGAAGAGGAGTTTCAACTGGCGCAACTTTTAAATAAACAGAGTAGAGGTGTACCGCCCGGTACAGACCTCCCCCCCCAAAAGTTCCTCCAGGGGTGACACATGAAATCAGTTTGAAACAAGTTCCAAGTTATAAGGTGAATATGAAAATAGATTACAAGATTTTCAGAATGTTGTGTGATTCAGTTTCACAATTTGTTGTTGCAGGTGAAGCAAAGTCTTTCAGTTTGTAGAAGTTGAATTTTTTGAAGATAAACTTTTAATACTTGAAAGTGATGAAAAATTTGGCAATGTCCACCAAATATTGTTGTTGAATTCCCAAGTGTAATCATTACTTATAGTAACTGTTCATGTAGTTGATGTTGATGAAGTGAGGTGGCCAGACCGGCCGTTGCAGCTTGCGTCCAAAGGAGGCCGCTCGGACCCCTCAAGTACCCTGAGATACCGCTCGCCCGCACTATGAGGGGAGCAGAGGAGTTAAAACACGCCGCGCCCGCGGTGAACATATACAGGCTGCGGGCAAGTAGCAGGTCGTGCGCCGCACATCAGCCTTGGCCGGGAGGAGAGCTCCGGCTCGCCGGACACATGTCGTCTTCGCTGGAGAGGAGGGGGCCCATCCCCCTCCCCAGTTGCTGCACGGCGCTGCGTGGCTGCGGGGGCACTGAAACATTAAAGCTAGGCGGCAGAATTGTGTTGGACCATCATGTTTCTTTGAGGGCACAGGCTTGTAGAGAGATTGAGGGGCCAGCGGCGTGCAGATATTCATGGTATTCATTAAGCCACTGTGTAGAGTGGAGCAGGAGACGGGAGCGTGGTAATGGCCGAGGCAAAGACAGGATGGCAGTTTAATGGGTCGGGGCAGGTTTCACAAACATGCTTACATAAGAAACAAAATCCTATAGAAGGGGCAGAATGCCTAGAATTTGGAAACTCAAAAAAAAATATAACCTTCATATTCCTTTCAAAATAATATGAAGCAAGTTAACACGTAAATTACACCGGTTTCACCTGTGACAGGTGAACCCTAAATATCCTCTCGGTGGCTGGATTGCTAACTAACAACGTAACTGGCGTAAGAAAATCGAGAATGATACAAGGCCCATGAAATCTGGGGGCAAGCTTGCCCGCGGGAACAAAATTCTTGACCATTACTTGGTCGCCTACCTTCAAAGGGGTGGGTCTCCGTCCACGATCATACCTTTCCCTAACCTTTTCATGAGACACTTTAAGATTGGCTTTAGCCTTCTTCCAAAGATTTTTAATGCTGTCCGGATCTATTGTCTCGGGTAGAATGTCATTCAGAGACCAGAGGTTAGAGAGCGGCGAGTTGGGAACAAACTTAAACATCAAAGAAGCTGGAGTAAACTTGTGAGATTCATGAACCGCCGAATTCAAAGCAAAAGCTATCCAATGCAGGGACGTGTCCCACCTGGACGGATCTTCATGATGATAGGCAATGAGTGCGGACCTGAGATTACGGTTAACCCGTTCAGCCAGAGATGGTTGAGGGTAATAAGCAGAAGTAGTTACATGAGAGATGGACAAGTCAAAACAGAATTTACGAAATAAATTTGATGTGAACGCCTTAGCATTATCAGATACAATATATTGACACGGACCAAAAGAAGCAAAAATAGAATTTAAGCAGGTAATGGTAGACTGAGCGGTAGCCAGTTTAGTCGGAAATAACCAAGAAAATCTTGTAAAACCATCTACACATACAAAGATGAACTTATTAGCATTACCCTTTGACTGGGGGAAGGGTCCTACATAATCGATATACAGGCGTTCCATGGGGCGCGACGCTTGATGCGAAGACAAAAGGCCTACCTTGGTGGACATGGTGGGTTTACTAAGCAAACAAGATTTACAAGCTTTTACAAGTTCACGGATTTCACCGTCCATACCTTTCCAGATGAACATTTCACGAATCTTTTCACGAGTTTTAAAGATACCCAGGTGCCCCCCCAATGGGGTCTCATGATAGTATTTGAAGATCATAGGCACAAGAACCGCTGGAACGACAACCTTCATCATCTTATCATGCCTCGAAGGGCAACATAAAACACCATTCCTCAGAACATAAGGGATAACATGTTCCCCAGAAGAAAGGGTTTCCATTATCGGAGCCAGCGTCGGATCTTCACGTTGGTATTTCTCGATATCCCTAAAAAGCATGGGGGCATCTGTTAAGATGGCATTAACCTCAGATAGTATGGACTCGGGAGGTGATGAACTGTCGGCCGGTTCCTGGGTCTCGACGTCGTTAGAAAACATACGGCTGAGTCCATCAGCCACAACATTTTCAGTACCTCTGATATGCCGTACATCGAATTGGAAGGCAGAAATACGGATGGCCCAACGGGCTATACGACCTGTACGACGCGGCCTACCTAAGACCCAGCTTAAGGCTTGATTATCTGTCTCCAGATCGAATTTGACGTGTTCCAGATAGAGACGGAACTTTTCTAAGGCGAATAAGACTGCCAAACCTTCAAGCTCATATATGGAGTACTTTGCTTCTTGGGTTGACAATGTCCTAGACGCATAGGCGATGGGTCGCCTCCCTCGTTCAGTCTCTTGAAGAAGGACTGCAGCTACCGCCGACGACGACGCGTCGGTTTGGACGATGAATTTCTTCGAGAAATCAGGCATAGCAAGTACAGGGGCATTACAGAGAGCTAATTTAAGGTCTTCAAAAGCGGCTTGTTGAGAAGGTCCCCACTCAAATTTGATGCCTTTCCTACGTAGAAGGTTTAGGGGCGCCGCTCTATTAGCAAAATTAGGAATGAACTTCCTGAAGAAATTCACCATACCGATGAACCTGGCGATACCTTTAATGTCCTTGGGAGGTTTAAAATCACGGATGGCCTGTGTTCTAGAATGATCGACTGCTACTCCATCGGGTGACACAATATGCCCTAGGAATGACATAGAGGGCTTAGCAAAGGCAACCTTGGACAACTTAACAGTTAACCCAGCCTTACGAAGGCGATCGAGAACTTCTCGCAGATGATCTAGATGTTCTTCAAAAGTCTCTGAAAATACGACGACATCATCTAAGTAGTGATATAAGTACTCGAATTTGATGTCGGAGAAGACCCTATCTAGCAGCCTAGTGAGTACAGCTGCTCCCGTAGGGAGCCCGAAAGGCACGCGGTTGTATTCATATAAATTCCAGTCCGTGGCAAACGCTGTAAGATGTTTAGACTCTTCGGCAAGGGGAATTTGATTATAGGCCTGATTTAAGTCCAAGATGGTGAAGAACTTGGCCTTACGAAACCATGAAAAACAAGAATGAAGGTCGGGAAGGGGCACAGATTGCAACACCACCTTCCGATTGAGAGCCCTGTAATCAATGACAGGCCTGAAGCCTCCTTGGGGTTTCGGGACTAGAAAAATAGGCGAAGAATACGCTGACTTAGAGGGCCTAATAATACCATCCTTCAACATCTGATCGATGATTTCTTTCAGAGCTTTCATTTTAGGAGGAGACAGCCTATAAGGTGGAAAGCGAACAGGAATCGAATCCGTGACCTCAATTTTGTATTCAATAAGGTCAGTAACACCAAGAGTATCAGAGAACACCTCGGGAAACGACTGACACAATTTGCGAATACTATCAGCCTGCTCCTCAGGTAGATGTCTAAGGTCTAACAACATCTCATCCTGGGTAGGCGAAATAGATGAACATGATGCAGAATTACACTTTAATAGAGGGATTTTACAATTAGGGGCAAATTTGAATGTGCACGACTTACTCTGAAGATCGAGCACAAGACCAGTGTGCGACATGAAGTCCGCTCCCAGTATGATGGGGCAAGACAAATGCTTGGCCACAAACAATTTGATTTTCCATGTAAATTTAAAAACACGAATTTTGACATGTAAGGAACCTAGAATTTCTAATGGAGATGAATTAGCCGAAACATATTTAACAGGAGATGAGTCATAGTCAGGGAGTTTACAAACAGATTTCAATTTAGAATACCAATCAGCCGAAATAATGGAACAAACACTGCCTGAATCTAAGAGAGCCGTTATAGGCTCGTTATTTAACTCAATCTTAAGAAAAGGAACAGGTGCGGGGGTATCCGCCGCAATCCTAAGACACTCTCTGGGGCATTCAAAAAAAGAATTTGAAGATTGCTCATTCCCTGAATTCTCGACCTTTTTGCCCGGGGCTGAGCCTTGGAAAGCAGAATTAGTCGACTCAGCCGAAGCCGCTAGTCACTTTTTATTATTGGCATATGTGGAATTTGCACCAGAAGTTGAGCAGGACGGGGTGCTATTTGAGTTTGGGCAATTCTTGGCGATATGTGAGAAAGCCCCACATTTAAAGCAGCCTTGTGATGAACCAGCTCCATTCCTAGTCCCACTTGGCTTGATCAGTGGACACTTGTTGCGCAGATGGTCAGGCGACCCGCAAGCATAACATTTACGGGGATTGACTGGTCGGCGAGGTGGAGGCCGAGTGTTACTAAAGGAAGGCGGGGGTTCTTTCGCGACACGCAAAGAATCGGCATATCTAACTCCTTCCGCTGAGACGGCCAATGCTTCAAGTTCAGAGAAGGTTTGCGGACACGCCGCGAAACACAAATATGACCTGTAGGATGGCGAAATACCTTCTACAATAGCCTGCACAATCTGATCTTCAGGAAAGTGCAGAGCAAACACCCTAGTGTAGAATTTGATATCTTGTATGAAATCAGCCAAGTTTTCATCCAAGCGCTGTACACGGTAATAGTACTTCTGAATCAGGGAGGACCTGGCCCTAGCCGGGATGAAGTTAGCTAGCAAATGGGCATGGAAATCCTCAATAGATGATTGCTCGGCAATGGCTCTTACGATTTTATCAGAAAGAATACCAATAGCATACGGATAGATAATTTGCAAAATTTGACATGGCGAAAGAGAAAAAACAAGAGCATGATCCTGAAATTCCACTAGAAATCTTAAAAATGAAATTACATCACTGGTGGTGTTGACGGAAAACTTAGAGATACCTCTAAGCAACATTGCCAATGGATGAGGCAAGCTACTGAACCCAGGTGACATAGTCGTTAAAGGTTTCAATGGCAAAGAAGTTAATTCAGAGCGGATGTTACCCAATGACGCACGGCGTTCAGATTCGTTGTTCGATGGGGCAGAGATAGTTTGAGCAGCAACGGTTATCCTATTGACTTCTCCCTGAGGAGGCTCTTCATCACTACCTACATTCACTGTGGCGGGTTGATCAATTTTGGGAGGAACTTCGCCGGTTAGCAATTGAGTGACCTTATTAGACAATTCCGAAATAGTTTCAAGGAGCGTATTAGCGTCCTTCCTCTGAACGTCATTCACCTTTAGAGACAACAGATCATTAACTCTATTTGCAAAGTGATACAGCCTGCCTTGCACACGCTTAATTTGATTAGGAGACGGATCGTTTTCATCAAAAAAGCTGACTACAGATGCTAGCCCAGTAATATTCTCGACGATCGTGGAAAGAGAATCATCAATTTCTTTCTCTCCCAAATTGGGGATGGAAATGGGCAAATCAAGGGATTCTCTAAGCTTGTTGGTGTCGATTGCAACCGTGCCTCCAGATTGCACATTTCTGATAGTTAACTCGTAGATCAACTCCTCTTTGCGCAAATAGTTAAGGAGGAGAACATCGCGAGGGCCGGGCATGATGACAGAACAATTTTGAAAAACTCAAAAAATTCCAGCAACTGAGAAAATTGTTAGAGTTCGAATCAAAGCAATGTTTAGCCGTCAAAAGGGGCTAAATTGAGACCCATTCAACCACGCTCTGCTACCACTTGTTACCGTGTTTTAGCGGTAGTTATGCGTAAAAGAAGGTGCGGGTGTGAATGGGTTTCAAGCTACGAAATTATAGTGCATGTAAAATTAATTTAAAATTTAACAAAGTTATATTTTCTTTTCAAAAACAAAGCAATAACAGACATGGCAGGTACAATGTAGCAAAACAAGGGGAGTTACAATATTTACAGGTTTTGGGCTTCACGCCCTGACTTCAGCGATCAGCTCGGTTTTACCACAAACACAAGTTTTAACAGAGGGGCAGAAAACCCCATTCATCCCTAGGAGCCCCTGGCTCCGAATTACACAGAAAAGCCTCCATGAGGCATATGACACTCCATTTTCAAAAGAGCGATCCGCTCTCAAAATTTAAGCCTCTCAAAGGCCACACCAAACTCTACCTTCAAGCTGTCCACTAAGGACGTATTCACAGGGGTAAAATACCCAACCTACTGAGGTCTATTACATGAAAAGAAGGTTGATTACCTGACCTCTAAAATAACAATTTGAGAGGAGGCTAACCGCACTCCTGATACACTTTGTTTAAGACCTACTTGGCACTAGGCCGTTAATACAAGGGCTAATCCCATACTACAGAGGTGACTTAAGAAAATAACAATTTACATTACATCACGGAAGAATGGGTTTGAGAAAATAAGTTCACCTCAAAACAATATGAGTGGGAACTCGAGAGGGTTAGCACTCTCTATCCCAGTATGTAGTTTAGAAGATAGGATAGGTACCAGTAGTCTTTACATTTTAAAGGAAGGTTACATGGTGGAAGGCCTAGAACCCGCCCCGAAAGTTAAACTGCTGAGCAAGCAAAGAAAGAAGTTATTACTTGGCCATTACCTTGTTGTAGACGCCGCCGAAGAAAGAGGCGCTTCCCGCCTCCTGCTATGTACTTAATACACTGAAAGATGGAACAGAAGTGGCCCCGAGACCCTAAAATCAGCAGTTTATATCCTCTCGCGGAAGATTCTAGGCGTTAGGGGAAAGAAAACACCCTCCCACAAAAATTTTATTGGCTAGGGAAAAGAAACCCCTACATAGAGGAAGAAGAAACACATTATTGGTGGAAAATTAATTAAAGAAATTCGGGATTGGCTAGATCCAAAATAAGGGGAAAAAGAGGGGTATACAGCCAACTTAAACAATGACAGAAAGAAATTTAACAAAGAACAAACTCTTGAAATAAAAATTTCTCCAACAAAATAGTTCTTTGACTCCGCACTAGGTCGCACTATTGTTGATCTTCAGTAGTGTCCTCTAGAAGAGAAAGTTCACACTTCTTACTTCAAGCGAAACAAAAACACATCAAAAATGACACAGTTCACAAACTCAAAAATTTCCAGGTAGTGACATCTTCTGAGAAATTAGTAGATTAATAGTGTAGATAAAGTTCAGACTTCCTCCAGAAGAGGAGTTTCAACTGGCGCAACTTTTAAATAAACAGAGTAGAGGTGTACCGCCCGGTACAATTATTATTATTATTATTTAGTTAAGGGCCATCCTACTACTCATTCTAAATTGGCTAGTGTTAACTTGTGAAAATCACTATTGTGTTTACCCATTGGAGAGATTCCCTGCATTTTGGATCATTTCTTCAAGTTTTGCTGCTTCATTTTGTCACAGCGACCTAGGAGAAGTACATTTACTCCTTATAAAATGAACAATGAATGAAGAAAGTGTGGCTAAAAGGCGAGGCTACCCGCTGGTCAAGTGGTGTTGTCAGCCCATGTTGTGACAGGACTACAATACTCATTCACAAGAACCTCTGTGAGGGTTCATTAGAGATAAGCAGATTACAGGCGGCTGAATGGGCGTGTTTGGATCCCCGCAGAGTTTGCTAGAGTACCACTCCTCTACTTCTATGGCCATTCACGTGCTCCAGGGGAAGACATTTGGTTTGGAAATTAATTCCTGTGATCTTCAGAAATACGAGGTTCTGCTCTACGTTATTCACTTGAAATAAACTCGAGATTTGAATTAATTTAATTAATGTGCAATACAACAGGGCACGAATATCTCCAATTACAACATACCTCCACATACAGTATAAATTACTGAATATCTTCGTTGCGTCTGCGAAAACCGCTATGTGATAATATTTTTTGAGAAATACTGACCCGCAGCACATATATTACGAAGAGCGAGAATTCCTTGCCAGTATTGTCGCACAATATTGAATTCTAAATGACAGAACCTTACCGGCCAACGTTCTAAACTAAAATATTTCACATAGCCATTTTTGCCGGTGCGACAACGATACATATTTCATGAATTTATAACTTATAGGTTGTCTGCGATAATTTTATTGTTCCGGCTGGGCAATATCAAAGTTAATATCTCAAAAATAAAGCCAGCTCCGTAGATGGCAAGATGGCTCTTGATGAATGGAAGGTAAACGGTAAGTAAAAGATAAGGTAGGAAAGACTCGATAAATTTGGCAGTAGGCTTAATTTGGCACGATTTTATGTTTTAATTATTTCCAATTTATCTGAGTCATTTTTGTAATGTTCAAGCAAGCACCAACAAAGAGCAGCATCTCTCAAATGTTGCGGAGTTTTTGCGAAGCGGCTCTACGGGGAAGCATTAGTTGCTCGCGGTTGGATATTCACAGAAAGCAAGTAATCATTGCAATACCGAGGTTTATTTTAATATTATAGTTTTATTAGCAGCCTATTAGAAGTTATTTGTACATCATTCTGAAGATGACTGTATACAAGGCAAGGTCGAAAGTTTCTACACAAATTGTGTTTAAAAGGAAGAAGAGCTTAATGTAAATGTGATTTTTTTATGGCATGACACACTTACTGCCGGTGTGTTCATTTGCAATGATCACGAATTCTGTTATTTCCTGCCACCAATGGGCTACAGAGCGTACTGTAAGGTTGTTTTACATTGGCTGTTGTAACCACAACCAAGATGAAAGACTTCTCAAAGGAAATGAAAGGAAACCAACGAGGAAATATTTATTTCCAATATTTGAAGTGTGCTACCAGGAAACTTTGTCCATGGGGAACATCTGAAGAGGCTTCCAAACCACAGTGATTCGTCCTTTCAACAGGAATGCCCTTTCCGAGGACGTGTACCATCCTGGAGCAGTGCGTGGCATGAACGAAGCGCAACAGTCAGGAGGCAGTATGCGATTGCCTCAGCGGTTTCCAGGTGAGCGTCGAACACGTAACGTAGCGCCGAGAGCTCGGGCGTTTGACAGTTTTGCTTCATCCTGTACAAGTGTAGGCTTAAACGATGATGTTGAAATGACAGAGAATCAGAAGGAGACCAACCCAATTGGCAGATTCAACGTTGACACAACGCGTCTGCAAAACATGTGATCAGTCATTCGAGGAGGACCGCGCTGGTGAATCCTGGATTCATTGTACAGGTTTGTGGATTGGTATAATGAGATTTTCAAGGACTGCATCGATAGGGCGTAATTTTAAATGCAATGAGTACATGGAGAAATGACTAAACACAAATATTAGTCTACAAAATATCTGAAGATCGTTAGGTTAAAAGCGGCCTATTTAAAATAATAGCACTATCGCCAAATTTAACGAGTACTATTGCCATATTATCCTAGTGACTTGCAAATTATACGGGTGTGTTTTGATTAATTTTAATTAATTTATTAGGCATTTAATTTATTTAGCTTTTGTTTTAAAATTCAGATTATTTTGAGAAAATCAACTCCGATAAGCCTATGAAGACTTTTGGAGGTAAAACTTTTCACAGTATTCGTAACTTGGGCGCTGAGAGAAGTAGAGTGATTAGGCCTATGGTATTTGCTTTACGTCGCACTGACACAGATAGGTCTTAAGGCGACGATGGGATAGGAAAGGCCTAGGAGTGAGAAGAAAGCGGCCGTGGCCCAGCATTTTCCTGGTGTGAAAATGGGAAACCACAGAAAACCATCTTCAAAGCTGCCGACAGTGGGGGTCGAACCCACTATCTCCCGGATGCAAGCTCACAGCTGCGCGACCCTAACCTCATGGCCAACTCATCCGGTAGTTAGTAGGTAGAGTGATTAGTTCTGTGCCCAGCACCCTTTCACTCTTTACTCATTTCTAATGTAGCCTGTGCTGAGTGAACTGCATGGTTATGTAGCCTACCCCTCTAAAAGTGGAAACTTCGTTTCGAAAACTCTCGAAGGTAACCGATTCTATAGTCCCTGTCATGTAAGCCTGTACACTAAGAGTACAACCATACTTCTTCTCCCCTGTTAATACTGACGGTAGTGATTTAGGCCCTATAGTTATTTTCTAACTGTTGAGTTCGATTCAGTGTCGCTAACCATACAGTTTAGGGACCGTACTCACCGATACGGCGTCTTGCAGTTACCGTTCATCTTGCAGGTTGGCATGTAGGCATGATTTTTTCATGACTTGCCAGATTAAACGTATTGCCACTGCCGTATTACCAGTGTTACATTTGCGGGAATAATTTAAAGCAAACTTTCATTTTCTGTAGGACCGTAAATCTGTTTCGGTAATACTAGGTGAGTAGAATTGAGACATGTTCGAAAAATGCATGTAATAACGTACTTGGTGTTAAATGACGAACGCAGCATTTTATTAATACAGACTTATTTCTTCCATTTTGTGTGTACAGATTCAACTAGGATGTATAAGAAGCAAGAAAAATCTGCAAGAACTCCTCCGAAAAAGAAAGCAACATTACCTCCTCTATAAGGATGAAATGGAAGGAAATTTCGTGATCAACCTAACCTAACTTAATCTTGTCTTGTCACAACTTTGCTACGGGTTGTAGATTTAGCCTTTGTGTATTCTTATTGGTCCGTCTCTGTGGTGTAGTGTTTAGCGTGATTAGCTACCACCCCCGGAGGACCGGGTTCGATTGCCGGCTCTGCCACGAAATTCGAAAAGTGGTGCGAGGGCTGGAACGGGGTCCACTCAGCCTTGGGAGGTCAACTGAGCAGAGGTGGGTTCGATTCCCACCTCAGCCTTCCTCCAAGTGGTTTGCCACTTCTCCAAGCAAATGACGGGAGGGTACCTAACTTAAGGCCACGGCCGCTTCCTTCCCTCTTCCTTGTCTATCCCTTCCAATTTCCCCCCGCCCCCACAAGGACCTTGATCAGCATAGCAAGTGAGGCCACCTGGGTGAGTTACTGGTCCTCCTCCCCAGTTGTATCCGCCCGACCCAATGTCTCGTACTCCAGGATACTGCCTTTGAAGCGGTAGAGGCGGGAACCCTCGCTGAGTCCGAGGGAAAGACCGTCATTCTTACCTTCTCCACTTCCCTCAAAAAACAACCGACTGGGTGTTTTAATATGTGTCCTATCATTCTATCTCCTGCTCGTCAAATTTAGCCAAATCGTTTTCTCTCACCAATTCGATTCAGTATTTCTTCATTCGTGATTTAGTCTACCCATCTCACCTTCAGCATTCTTCTGTAAGACCACATTTCACAAGCTTCTGTTCTATATCATTCTGACTTTGTTATCGTCCATGTTGTCCGGCTGCATGGCTAAATGGTTAGCGTAGCGGTCTTTGGTCGCAGGGGTCCCGGGTTCGATTCCCGGCAGGGTCAGGAATTTTAACCATAATTGGTTAATTTGTTTGGTACGGGGGCTGGGTGTATGTGTTACCTTCATCATAATTTCATCCTCATTACGATGCGCAGGTCGCCTACGGGAGTCAAATCGAGAGACCTGCACTTGGCGAGCCGAACATGTCCTCGGGCACTCGCGGCACTGAAAGCCATACGCCATTTCATTTTTTTCATCGTCCATGTTTCACTTCCACACAACGCCACACTCCAGACAAAAGCTTTCAAAAACAGTTAGTTCGCCAAACTGGCTGGGAATCGAACCAGCGACCCTCTGAACCGAAGGCCACTACGCTGACTATTCAGTTAAGGAGCCTTACCTCTGCAAAGTAAGAATATTTATCTACTTCCTTTGACTTCATTTCCTAATTGTTTTTCTTTCTCCTGTATCATCTGACTTCATTCGAATGCACTTCATTAATTTTGTTTTGGACTTAGGCTACTTATTTTCATCTTGTACTCCTTCCCCCAAGACTGTGTCCATACCATTCACAATTCTGAAACGTTAAATTATAAATCAATACAAAAAATAAACAAAACCCATGGTACAATATTCCTAATGGGGCTTGGCCTACTAAGCGATCACTGCTCAGCTCAAAGATATGCAGATTACAAGATAACTCGTGGTCAGCGCCACGAATCATCTCGGCCGTTATTCTTGGCTGTCTAGATCTGGGCCGTAATCTTACCGTCAGATAGGTCCTCAATTGTAATCACGTAGGCTGAGCGGACTCGGGAATCGAACTCGGAGCCTCCGGGTATGAGACAGGCACGCTGCCCCTAGACCACGGGGCCAGAAAAATATAACTTATGCATTAAATAAATTGATGTTCTCCTCCCTATTCTCTCGTCCCTTAAAACGATTGGATGTCCACAAGTAGATTAGGCCTACAGCAAGGGAAAATGTTACTTCGGGTTCCCTATGTAATTTAGGCCTACAACTACCCTATATTCTACAATTTGAACTACAGTATATCAGCCTAGAAGTGGAAGCATGGGATACTTCCAGGAATCAAAATAATAATAATAATAATAATAATAATAATAATAATAATAATAATAATAATAATAATAATGGCGTACTCAGTTCATGCGGAAGGACGTGGGTTCGTCAGGAAGTCGAAAATTTTAGAAACGAGATTTCCTCTTCTGGAGAGGAAAACGGCCACGTGGTTCACTCAGCTTACACCATAAATGGACCGAGTTAATTTCGGAGTGGGAAAGGCAAATCACACTATCCTTCTTTTTATTATTATTATTATTATTATTATTATTATTATTATTATTATTATTAGTCTATTATTATCGTACACAGGGGGAATGCGGAGGAAATGTAGTACGAAGTTTAGCCTATGCCAACGACTTGGTCTTGACAGCAGAGTATGTTGACGCATTCAATAATCTAATATTTTGCAGGTTCAAAAGAGATACATTTTGGAGATTGAAGTGATGTCAATAGGCAAAGCACTTAAGAGGATCTACTTTCAAGTCGGGAACAAGAAACTGGAACAGGAGTATTATTTCAAGTAGTTATGATGAGCAATTTCCCAGGATAGTAGTCTAGTATACTACACGATATTGAATCAAGGTGTAGGAAATCTGTAGTACTAAGGCAGAGCTCGTAGTGTCAAAAATAAAAATTCGAATTTTCTGGTTTAATGCCAATATGGTAGATTTTTGCTACGAAGTGTATGATGGCGAAGCCCGGTATTATTCTGGTGCCCTTAGAATACGCTGTTCCCAAAATAATTATTCCGATATGTTCAGTAGGCTACATAGTATTGAGACAACCGAGTGAATTGTTCGCTAAACTTGACAATAAATAAGAATAAAACTTGTTCCTTCTTTTTCTTACGTTCACAGATGTATGCCACTTCAGTTTAGAGTTCATCGAAATATCATATGAATTTCAGCAAGCTCGCCAACTTTTAACAGTGCCTCCTGAAAAATCAAGTTTTTTGACGTATCCTTTTCTCCCTCTGTACCACAGAAATATAACGCAGTACCTCAAAGCTGCGATCAATGATATTCTGCAAGAAAGAGTTAGCTCCCGGATGAAACTATCTTTACCGTACGAGAATGAAGAGGTGGACTCAAGATAAGATAAGATAAGATAAGATAAGATAAGATTATCGAGGTAGATAGCTGCAGTCGCTTAAGTGCGGCCAGTATGCAGTATTCGGGACATAGTAGGTTCGAACCCCACTGTCGGCAGACCTGAAAATGGTTTTCCGTGGTTTCCCATTTTCACACCAGGCAAATGCTGGGGCTGTACCTTAATTAAGGCCACGGCCGCTTCCTTCCCATTCCTAGCCCTTTCCTGTCCCAACGTCGCCATAATACCTATCTGCGTCGGTGCGTCGTAAAGCAACTAGCAAAAGAAAAAACTATTAAGAATAAGATAAGATAAGATAAGATAAGATAAGATAAGATAGGTATATCGTGCAGTACAATCAGGTGGAAACAATGTCAGGGGGATACCTGGATTGGAAGGAGAAAGACTAAATTAGTAACTAACTCGATGGATGAAGCTGTACGTTTAAACCGGCTTCGCAGTTTGAGTCATGTGATGCGAATTGAGGAGGATAGGTTACATTGGAGAATAATGGACTCAGCCATATAGGGAAAGAGAAGTAGAGGGAGACCAATGTGACGAAGATCAAAGTCCGTCTATAATGATTTTCAGATTCTGGAATTTAACGACACCACAATGCTAGATGAAAATGGAGCATTGTGGAGGCTTACGGACAGAACGCAGAAAGGCGTAACTTAACAATAATGAAGAGGAACTTGTATGTATGTATGTATGCATGTAGGCCTATGTATGTATTGAACCGTATCATATGAATAGGGCGGCCGGAGTGGCTCATACGGTTGAGGCACTGGCCTTGTGACCCCAACTTGGCAGGTTCGATCCTGGCTCAGTTCGGTGGTATTTGAAAGTGCTCAAGTACCTCAGTCTTGTGTCGGTAGATTTTTTTTTTTTTTGCTACGGGCTTTACGTCGCACCGACACAGATAGGTCTTATGGCGACGATGGGATAGGAAAGGCCTAGGAGTTGGAAGGAAGCGGCCGTGGCCTTAATTAAGGTACAGCACCAGCATTTGCCTGGTGTGAAAATGGGAAACCACGGAAAACCATTTTCAGGGCTGCCGATAGTGGGATACGAACCTACTATCTCCCGGATGCAAGCTCACAGCCGCGCGCCTCTACGCGCACGGCCAACTCGCCCGTTCGGTAGATTTAGTGGCACGTAAAAGAACTCGTGCGGGACTAAATTCCGGCACCTCGGCGTCTCCAAACACCGTCAAAGTAGTTAGTGGGACGTAAGAAAATAACATTATTATTATTATTAGTAGTAGTAGTAGTATTATATCAACAGGTGATAAGGTACAGTATGTATGTATGTATGTATGTATTATTATTATTATTATTATTATTATTATTATTATTATTATTATTATTATTATTATTATTATTATTATTATTATTATTATTCATTAAATACAATAACTTTGATTTCGTATTTCCCCTGTTGACTAAAGTAAGTTCCTTATATGAGTGGTTTAGTAAATCGAAGCCAGCAATCCATGTTCTTATGGAATTTGCAAACTCGTCTTCAGTACTGAAGTCTCAGCTGAGAGTACCTCAGTGTAGCGCGCCGTGTGACGGTGGGGTGAGAATCTCGACTTGTGATTGCAAACAGCAGGGCAGGCAGAAGAGGGAGGACTTGGGGATGTACTCAACTGTGAGCATTTAATTGTGTCACAGTACAATGTGCTTAGTGGCGCGGCACACGGCCAACTTGAGTCATTACATCATAATATGTAACAACGTTGACGACGACTACTGCTACTCTCAGATTCTCTTTGAATATCTGCCCTTACAAGGAGGTCGTGGGCTCGATTATCAGGTCATCCAAGGTTTTTAATCCAAGCCTTATTGTTGGGACTGCGGTTCACCCAACTTCTGTGGGACTGACCTCAGTGGCTCAGTGATTAGTGATCACATTAGTCTTACCAAGAAGGGGACATTGAGGAGGGGCGAGAGAAGACGTGGAAGTCAAGGAACATCCTCACTCGCTTCTGAGTTAGGCGGCCGCAGTTTGGCCCCAAACAATACACATAGTATTTTTGAAATGAAGAAGTTACACATCAATCGTTTGTATTCTACGGAAAAATCGGAAATCCGGTGTTATTACCATAAAAACAAGTCATGCAAAACTAGAGTAGCGGTGATTAGGGGGGTCGAGGAGGGGAGGTCGAACCCCACATTGTGGAGAAAACATTAGGCCTACACATTTATTCCATTTTAGCCGGTTAAACTAGGAATTGTTAAAAAAAAAACTATTTGTACATACCCTGCTGTCTTATCAGCTAATTCTTTCCTTTGAAAATTCACAGCCTGTTTCCTGTCATTTGACCGGGTCAGGAATGGAATGAATGAAGCCCCCACCTAGCGGCGAGGATGGGAATTGTGCCGGCTGCCGAAGCCTATCGCACTCCTCTAGGGCAATGGTTAATGAATGATTAATGACATGAAATGATATTTGAGAGTGTTGCTGGAATGAAAGATGACAGGGAAAACAGGAGTACCCGCAGAAAAACCTGTCCCGCCGCCACTTTGTCCAGCACAAATCTCACATGGAGTGACCGGGATTTGAACCACGGAACTCAGCAGTGAGACGCCGGCGCGCTGCCGCCTGAGCAACGGAGGCTCTGTGATTCTTTCCTTCATTTTCTTCAATTATTAACAAAATTATTACCGGAAATACGCATAAAATGTCGTTCGTTGCGGCTAGCCGATTTATATAGCCTATTGCCACAGCAAGTAGTGGACACTTCGCATGAGCTCTGAGGAAGGGTAACAGGGTTAATTTTTTGCCAAAGTCATGGACACTGAGGTATGATCCACCCGCTTGCCGCGGGCATTCTTCAGGCTGGCAGTCTCTTTAGTGTCTGTTAGTTTGTTAGTGTGTAAAACATAGTCAAATATTAAATGATTTTTTAATTGTAATCATACCGTACTTCTATTTAATTGTAATACATGTTTAATATTGTTCCTTTGATGAAAGTTTTCTTGTACAGTCAGCCTATATTAAATCAAAATCTCAAAAAACTACTATTTCCACACTTAAGTTGGCAAACTTTTTTTTTTTTTTTTTTTGCTGGTGGCTTTACGTCACACCGACAAAGATAGGTCTTAAGGCGATGATGGAAGAGGAAAGGCCTGGGAGTGGGAAGGAAGCGACAGTGGCCTTCATTAAGGTACAGTCCCAGGATTTGCCTGGTGTGAAAATGGGAAACCACGGAAAATCATCTTCAGGGCTGCCGACAGTGGGATTAGAACTCACAGCTGCGGGCCCCTAACCGCTCGCTGACTCGCCCAGTAAGTTGGTACATTTTCAACCTTTACCTCTGTGACGAAATTCGCTCAGAGAGCATTAAAAAATAAATTACCACTATGTAGCTTTATTGGCAGTTTTGATATATATACCCCACTTCCCCCACCCCCCACCCCCTCCTGCCGCTATATCCCACAAACCCGGGTACTTTTGTTTGCCTGTACAAATTTTGTCCCCTCACTTCTAATTCCCAGTCACCGCTACCGTAAAACTACCAGCTTGTTTCTTATTTCTCATTGGTCTTCTGATCCCGGGACAGCAGGCTCAATCCCGGTTAAGAATCGTGATATTGTAGGGGTGGTTAATAATAATAGCAGTTCCATTTCATTGGCTTCCGAAATATTAAAGAAATCCTGTCGGACACATTTTTGTCACTCTGGCGTCTCATAAAATCGCTAGCAATTGGGATGCGTGTTAAAAATTTATTATTATTATTATTATTATTATTATTATTATTATTATTATTATTATTATTATTATTATTATTATTATTATTATTATTATTATTCCTGTAGCCAGTCCGACTCCTGGTCTGAATGGCCAGTGCACTGTTCAGAAGGCTTGGGGTTCGATTCCCGGCGGGACCGACGATTTTAACTGCGTTTGGTTAATTTCTCTGCTTCGTGGTCTGGGTGTTCG
Source organism: Anabrus simplex (assembly GCF_040414725.1). Lineage (NCBI taxonomy): Eukaryota > Metazoa > Arthropoda > Insecta > Orthoptera > Tettigoniidae > Anabrus > Anabrus simplex. The sequence goes on along the minus strand of NC_090265.1, from coordinate 951,452,992 downwards.
TGTTCGTCTTAATACGCTTCTTTTCATTTACACACACTATCAATCAACTCAGAAACACAAAATAGTTAATACATCCTCAACAAAGGGTACGCAGGCGTCAGGTAGGTTATTCGACCATTAAACTACATCAAGTGCCGATCTCGACATATTAGGAAAAGATGGCGATGGTGATGATGATGATGATGATGATGATTATTATTATTATTATTATTATTATTATTATTATTATTATTATTATTAAGAAGAAGAAGTAGAAGAAGATTCACATAGCATATTACCATTTGTCCCTCTCATAGGCAAGGTTCACTGCTCTGTGTGAGGATGTAGATACCTCTCCATGTCATTGTAGGCTACAACGTATCAAGTCGCCCCTTAGTCTCTTTCAAACAAATTCCAGCGAGTAGACCGCCATTGCAATAATGTATCTGCTTCTGCTCGCAGCAAATTCCACACCACCATAGACCATAATCGACTTTCTCTCATTTTCTCCTGGATAAGTGCAACTAAAGATCGTTTTCTCATGACTACTTTGAACACGTGATCCTATCAAGCCTCGCCGGATGACCGTCTTAGCTCCTTTGTCTCCAGGACGCGACCCCTAGTCAACGTTCTACCAATATCATAGCCATCAATGTTCGGCACTGAAGATGCAACAGGACGGATATTGGTGCGACAGATCTACGATTTCCAATGGTTTTCATCTGTCGATCACAGGTGATGCCTGTCGTCGTTCTTCACTTCGTCCAGGCTGTATTTATTCGGCTTCGGTGGTGGGGTAATGTGAGGCGAATTGAGGATGATAGGTGGCGTATGAGAATAATGGCCTCGGTTATGGAGGGTAAAAAGAGTAGAGAGAGAACAAGGCGACGATGGTTACACTCAGTTTCTAATAATTTACAGATAAGAGGGATGGAAGTATACGGGACCACAGAGCTAGTTACACATAGAGGACTGTCGAGGCATTTAGTAAATCTACAAAGGCTTGCAGACTGAACGTTGAAAGGCATAACGGTCTATAATGATGTATGTAGGCCTATGTATGTTTGTATGTATTGAACCCTTTGATAGATGGTTATGGGTTCACTATGTATGTATGTTTGAATTATTAGTCTATTACAAACATACCTTAACGCATATGCAAATAATTAGAGTGTGAAATATTCATACACCTTCTTTTATAATTACAAATATCGGCACTCATCCTTTCACTCTTCTTCATTTTAAACGTACATGCGGGTAAATATACAGCTTCCGCTAACAAAATTTTCTAGAGGTTAACTTGAGAAAATGTTGCCTACAAATTAAATTGTACCTGGGGGCCGATGACCTTCGATGTTAGGCCCCTTAAAACAACAAGCATCATCATCATCATCAAATTGCACCGGAGATCAAGGTGAAATGGTACTGGATTAATTTTTATACAACTAAATTTTAAAGTTCTGTTGGCTGAAATATAATTAAGCGTCTTTATGGAAGTGGACTTAAATATTTTATAATAGTTGATCTAAAGTCTAGTGTTAAAGAGACTCAAAACTTGGAAGAACCGAAAGGGTTGCCGATATAATAAGGAGCCTTGTGTAAGAAATTAGTTTGGGCCAGGCCCGATCACAGCCGTAAACGAGAGAGACATTTTAGTCTAGCCTGTGCGAGTGGACTGATGTAGAAATATCGCATTCATTAAGTAGGAGACCAGTCAAGACTCAGACTAAATGACGAAACAACGGATCTGATAGAGGTGTGATTGCGCTCGCTTGTGATGGAGATGTGCCAGGAGGTACCGACGCGGAACTTATCACATTACTGCAGTTCCACTGACCACATTTACCCCTCGCGCTCCAGGGGCCGCACTTAATGAAGTGCTTATTCAAACATCTTCAATTCCCCAGTCCAAACGTTTGCAACTGTGCAGGCTGGGCGCACTCATGTGTTACCTCGAGTCGGAATGTGTAGGCCGCGACCCAGCAGGGGTCTGTAGGGGAAACACATTACCATCTCTGCACTTCATTCGACTAAATAAACTCAGTCGCATGCTCCTGAATGACACTTTTATTTAACAACTGCCTCAAGGCAGACCACATCTAGTGAGACTAGGGAATTTATAAAACAACTTCACAATGAACTGCTACAGATTACAATGATTTAACGGGGCTTAGCTCTGCCTGGTGAGGAGTTTTAACCAGTGAACTGGGCTGAATTACACTTACCTGAGAAATATTTTCCTCAGTAACAAATTCCTTTTTTTCCCCCCAACAAAATCACAGTTACAAATAAAATAACAATTACTTCACAGAACGTCATTCTAAAGGAAATCATTTTTGTTGCATTTTTGCGTGGGCTAGAATGATACCGAAGTTTGTAAAGAAATATATATTACTTCATGTTATGTTTATGAATTGGGGCATTACGTGTAGGCCTATATCATCACTCAATGACCCAAAAGATTATACAGTACAGCCACGATTATCCGCGGAATTGTGTGGCAAGGGTACCGCTGATAGCAAAAATTGCGGATAACCCGAAAAAGACTAAAATGAGATGTAAAAACAAAAAAACTATTTCAGCATAAAAGTATGTTTTATTGCGCAAAAAACATAATACAAAAAGCTTTTAAAATGTTTACAGTGCAGCAGAAACCTTTGCTCTGCGTCTACATCACTTAAATAATATAAAAAAGAAACCAACACTGTACTGTTAACAAAAAGTGTTCAGTTACACTACTTACAGTACTTTACGTAATATGAGTTTTTCTGCCAGATGTGCGTCGTCGTCTTGTTCCTCTAAATCAGGGCCTCTCAGGGTGCATGCACTGTGCACGGTGCAAAAGACGACTTCGCTTGGTTGACTAGAGTGCAGACCCCCACTCCTCGATTTGGAGCAATAGCGCTGTCTCTCTCTTTCCCCACGCCTGTCTCGCTCGCTCCCCCTGTCTCCCTCTTCCTCACTTGCTCCGTAGCGCTCCAAATCCGAGCCGAGTTGAGCCGAGCTTAGCCGAGTAGCCCAGCGACGAAGCGTTGGTCCGAGCCGAGCGGGACCGATGCACAGTGCTCGGAGCTCTTGCACCTCGATTTGCACGCGTGAGATTTTGGGCGTTTGAGAGGCTTCGATCCTGGCTCAGTCCGCTGGTATTTGAAGGTGCTCAAATACGTCAGCCTCGTGTCGGTAGATTTACTGGCACTTAAAAGAATTCCTGCGGGACTAAATTCCGGCATCTCGACGTCTCCGAAAACCGTAAAAGTAGTTAGTTGGACGTAAAGCAAACAAGATTGTTATTAATTTCCTTTTCAGTCGCCTCTTACGACGGGCAAGGAATACCGTGGATATAATCTACCGCCCCCACCTACAGGAGAAAACCACCCAAAGTCTGTCTTGAGGAGATACCAAACTAGCTCCAAACACAGTTGCAAGTGATAAAAATCATTGTTAATCCGTATTGAAGATACTGAATGTAGGATGCTAGATGGTTTATTTTGTCACCTGTTCAATACAAATAAATGTTTACATTTAGAAATTTATTATTAATTCCACTTGAGACATGTTTCGCCCTTCATTGAGGGCATCATCAGTCAATCACCTCCTCAAGGCAAAATTCGGTACCTGATTAGTATTTAACATGCACACATTAATATACATTACAATGGGAAAATTAAGTACGAGAAACACTTGTACATGGTGATTGTTGACAACATAAATTTATAGACTAAGTAGTCGGATTTTACCAATGCGTAAAGTTACTGGGTAATTTTAGCAAAGTCTAGCAGTGGTGCTCCGAAGAATAATTGACGCACTCATAGGAAATTATAACGTTTATACAAATAATTTACATTATAACAGTCAGGTGAGAAAGGGTATAGTGCTCGGCGCCAATGTTTGTAACAAAAATTACTGCCAATGGTTAGTAACTATACAGTAAATTTACATTATCCAATTGAACAGTTGAGAATTTACAGTTTATATACATATTTACAACAGAGCCGCTTGGTGAGCAAGGATATAACAATGTCTAGCACCAAGTGCGTCCCGTTGTTTTAATCGTTGGCAGACGATTGCAGCATTGACATATCAGAAATATCCAGAGTGGTTTAATCTTATTATAATCACAGGGGGCAGGGAAAATATTCCATAGCCAAATGAGGTTCTATAGGCATCAAACTGAAAGTTGTCTGGTTGAAGTCTCTGGTTCGGTACGGTGAACTTGGTCAGCGTGGACGGATACTCATTGGGTGTCACTGAGTAAACGGTGCATTTGAATGGCAACAATGATGGCAGTTATTTGTAGGTAATTGTATTATTGGGAATATGTTGCGGGTTGAAACTTCCGCTTTTACTTTAGTTAACTCCTTGTAGCTTGGAATGTTATGTGAAAACATCGGTGTGAGATGCCAGTGAGACTTAAATTGATATTATTACGTAAATGAAAGTATGAAGGACCTCGGGACGAAGTTACTGTTTTTGTTGCTGGTCTGGTGAAATAGAATGGAGTTGCTTATGCTTTGAACTGCAGTGGAGAGATTAGAATGTATAACTACTGAGTCAGAGCGTTGTAACTGGGATGAGGCATCTTCTCGTTCTATCCGCGAAGAGGAGCCGTAATGGCACGCCATGTTCGTGCCGGTGTGCGCTGGATTCTAGCGTGTTGTTGGAAGTAGTGTTGTATGAAGTGGAAGTTATCTGATGTGTCGCTGAGAGGCTATTTGTTGGTGAGTGTTGGTTGACTATGAAGGAGGCTCAGTCGGTAATACGCACGTGTGGTTGGCAAACCATCTAGCATCCTACATACAAACACAGTTCCATGAAATCCAGATATAGCCTATTTTCTTACAAGACGGGACGTTTACACATTTCCATAAATTTCACTCTTAATTTCAAACATCAGTTGGCAATTGAGAAGAGAGTGTGATTAGGTCAGTGGCTTAGCTTCTGGGTTTCTACCAAGAAGACCCAGGTTCGAATCCCGGTCGATCCTTGGCCGAGTTCTTCATCTCAAGAATCACGTGGCATCAGGAAGGGCATCTGGTCTTAAACTCCCGGTCAATAAAAAAAATGAGCCTGGCAAACTCCAGCTATCCTAGAAATAACTGGGACAAGTTGAAGAAAACTACTTGGCTATTCAGAAAAATAATTAGGCCTACCTTTACTCAACACTTCCTATCCTAGTCCTGTGCTACACAGCACGCTACGCAACTTCACTATCTGGTATGTTGTATATAAAATAATCTTTCTGTCTGCACTTTTTGAGTATTAACTTGATTGGTTTTTATACCGGACGGGACAAATACACTGAAGAAAATGGAAATTGCAACATCCAGAAGGAGTGGTGCTACATTGCTGCAATTCAACATGCAGGACGAGTGTTTGGTTGTGATTCGATGATTACACTTTCAGGTCCCTCTGACTGCAAGTTTGGACAACAATCAATACTGGATGTGCCCACCACGAGCTACAATACATTGATGAATTCGTCGAGGCATGGAGTCAATAAGGCCCTGGGTCGCTTCCTGAGGAATTGTGGCCCATGCTTGCTGCACTGCACGGGTCAGTTGTTCCATAGTTGTGGGTGGCTGAGGACGGTTGGCCAGTTGTCGACCCATCATGTTCCACACATGCTCAATAGGACTGAGGTTCGGGGATCTGGCGGGCCATTCTAAGGTTGTGATCTCGTGGAGAGCTTCTCTGGAGATGCGTGCAGTGTGAACCCGGGCAATGTCCTGTTGAAACCTCCCATTAGCAATGTTCGCCATCATAGGGACAACCGCTGGATTGAGTACCCTATCAACGTACTGTCGAGCAGTCATAGTGCCCTCAACAAGCACTAATTGTGATTTCACATTAAAGCCAATAGCTGCCCAGACCATAATGCTTGGTGTTGGCCCTGTGTGCCTCTCGACAATAAGATCTGGGCGGCCCCTCTCCCCGGTATGTCGGGGCACACGATTCCGGCGATCACTGCGGGCAAGACAGAAGCGCGATTCATCACTAAAGACGACCCTATGCCATTCGTCGACCCACGTCGATCTTCCTCGACACCAGACGAGCCTTACACGTCGCTGTTGTGGGGCCAATGAAACACCTTCTGGAAGGACATGGGCTCGTAAGCCAATTGTTTGCTGTGTAACGTGGGGTGCCACAGATGCTCGAATTTGCGCCGCTGTTGCATGGGGTTCCATCCGGGCCATCCGAATGATGCGGCGATCCTCTCTCACAGTTGTCCGTCGCGCTGGGCCTGTGCCAGGTCTACGAGTGTGTGTACCTTCATTTGACCACTTCTGCCATACACGTAGTACCGTAGATGCCTGTCGGCCAACACGTGCAGCGACAGTCCTTAGCGATAATCCAGCCTCACACAGCCCAATTATCCGAGTTGACGGCGACAGTTGTTGATAGCGTGCTCTTCTCTGTCGTTGAGGCATGTTTGACGGGGAAAACTTCACTGCACAGACTGCAAGTCAACTACGCTACACCAGAGTCCGTATACTGGAGTTGATTCCTCTGCGACCAATCACGTGGGGAGACATGTAGCAACAATCCAATGGGTCTGAAACTTTGATCGTTTACATACCATATCTTGAAAATCAACACATACGACCAATGCTTTCATGGTGTTGCAATTTCCATTTTCTTAAGTGTAATCACTTTCGCGGGGTTCAGTTTAATATCTGTCTGTCTGTCTGTCTGTCTGTCTGTCTGTCTGTCTGTCTGTCTGTCTGTCTGTCTGTCTGTCTGTCTGTCTGTCTGTCTGTTACATCACGGGACAATGGATTAGTGGATTTTCATGAAACATAGTATTTACGTTATGATAAGGGCGAGTAGGATCATAGTTACAATCTGTGCCAAAAAATCAGTAGAAGAGGTGTTTGAGATGAAGATGAATCCTTAAAGATAAAACTCGACGTAGGCAATTTTTTTTAATAGTTGGTTTTACCGGAATATTACTCATGACAAAATGTATTTAGAATATTATTTACAAGCTTTTTTGTTCTATAACTTTTATCTATAAAGCGAAAAATAAGGGAAACTTCAGTGCCAGTGGTGTGAAAATTAGTTCGAACAGCCGGTAAATAACTCCATGGAGAGTTGTTATAGAGATCAACCTGGCAACGTTTAAAGTCTTTATATATCGTATCGTAATCTGTTTACCCTCGGACTCAGCGAGGGATCCCACCTCTGCCGCCTTAAGGGAAGTATCCAGGAGCTTCAGACTCTGGGTCGGGGATACAACTGGGGAGAATGACCAGTACCTCGCCCAGGCGGCCTCACCTGCTATGCTAAACAGGGGCCTTGTGGGGGGATGGGAAGATTGGAAGGGATAGACAAGGACGTGGGAAGGAAGCGGCGTGGCCTTAAGTTAGGTAGACTACCATCCCGGCATTTGCCTGGAGGAGAAGTGGGAAACCACGGAAAACCACTTCCAGGATGGTTGAGGTGGGAATCGAACCCAATTCTACTCAGTTGACCTCCCGAGGCTGAGTGGACCCCGTTCCAGCCCTCGTACCACTTTTCAAATTTCGTGGCAGAGCCGGGAATTGAACCCGGGCCTCTGGGGGTGGCATCTAATCACACTAACCACTACACCACAGAGGCGAGCGACTTTATATATATCTGTCTATATTACATAGGCTATAGCGAAAGTGAAGAAGTCAGTATGGGCGCTAAACCTTACGTTACATCTAGGAGATCATTTATGTCTATTTACAAAAGATGAGATAAATACCCGCCAGGCAGTTCGCGAATGTTTCTTGTAAGTAAAATACGCGAGGCGTTTGTTGGCTTTAAAAGAGCAGTTTTTTTTTCTTTTCTAAAAGCCTGCTTCTAATATATAGCGAAATTCACAGCCCGATATAAGATAAATGATAACGATGTCTGATCTCCTCATTTTTCTTATATTACCGCGTTTTCCTCATCTGTTGGATCGCGGGTACGAACCGTGTCGCACATGTAGATTTGGCCCTGTTTTACGCTGGATGGCCTTCCTGACGCCAACCCTATATGGAGGGATGCAATCACTATTGCGTGTTTCTGCGGTGGTTGGTAGTGTATTGTGTTGTCCGAATATGAAGAGGACATAACAATGTCTGACATATTATTGTTTTAATTTACGGTTCAAAGTTATAGCCTACCAATGGCACCGACAGGCAGGCATTGCCTCTATACTGTTACCCTATAGTCATGCAGTGCATAGTAAAATAAAGTTACCTTTAAAACTACATCACGCTTCTGTAATCTTTGAAAATCAATAGCAAGGCTGCATCTAACATCAAAACCAAGCGAGATGGCCGTGCGGTTAGGGGCGCGCAGATGTGAGCTTGCATTCTGGATATATTATTTATTTATTTGTCATAAGTCTGTATAGAGTTCTCCATTTTCACAGACACTATACATAGGTGTACATAAATGCCCGAATAAGTTTTTTTAAATGAATGATTCCATGACCGAATTAAATTGTCATGCATGCATGAATAAATGAACACTTCTCTCCCAGTCACGGATAGCCACCAACTGAGGAGAGAGCATTCGGTTCGCAGGATAAATGCATGGATGGGATTATGCATAACTACTGCCCGGTCGTGTTATCCACCCCTGGTGAGAAAAGGAGCCACCTTCCCAAGGATAACACGTCCGGCCCTTTCTCTTGAGGCCCAGACGGAAGACCTCACCTGATCTAATAGCTGTCAAACACTAACTTCTCACCATTCCCTAATTTCTGCGAGGCACACGTAAGCGGAAATCCCGCTCCCCATGCGCCCCCCTCCCTATTCTTCTTTCTCTGTTGCATTTAGGTCACTCTACATATTCGATTGGGATAGGCCTGTCCTATCCCGTCCTACTTCGGTTATATCCTTATATAAGTGTATGAATTAATGAATGAATTAATTAATTGGCTATGATTCCCTGCCTAAAATAGTGCCCTTTGCACAGGCGGACATTCTGGATATAGTGGGTTCGAACTCCACTGTCGGCAGCCCTGGAGGTGGTTTTCCGTGGTTTCCCATTTTCACACCAGGCAAATGCTTGGGCTGTACCTTAATTAAGGCTACGGCCGCTTCATCTCCACTCCTAGACCTATCCCATCGTCGCCATAAGGCCTACCTGTGTCGGTGCAACGTAAAGCATCTTGTAAAAAAAAAATCTTACATCAAATCTGCACTACCTATTATACTGGATGAAGCTCCCATGGCTAGTGAATATGCATGACTATGCACTACTGTGCGTTGATAGACTCCTCAGTATGGACCTTTTGGAGGAAATTTAATTATACTTGGCAGAAATTTTAGACAGATCTTGCTAGAAGGCTACTACACATGCAGCTAAGCCAGTGTTGTCAAATCTAAAAATAATATTTCGGAAGATTACGGAAGTTTTACTCAAAATTTAGAAGGATGTTTAGAAATATTTCAATTTTTATTATTTTAATGAAAATGAAATGATCGTAAATTAAGATTGAGCGACAGAACGGAATAACTTTCATCCATTCAACTGAAGATCTTCTTATTATCATGGCGATGATGATTGTTATTTAAATGAGCTTAATATGTAGGTCATTATTCCGCTCCCCCTTTCTCTTTCTCCTTGTCCTCATAGCTGCGGTTATTCTTCGGACGTAGAAAGACCGTATCAATTTCGATATCCTAGCGGGATTTTACTCTTCGATTGCCCCTAGGAATTATGTAGAAAATCCTGTATTGATAACCCATCTCAGTCGGCTGTCATTTCAGCGAAATACTACTACTACTACTACTACTACTAATAATAATAATAATGATAATAATAATAATAATAATAATAATAATAATGGCGTGTGGCCAACGAAGAGGCCTGGTACAGGTCTTTCGTGTTGACTCCATATAGGTGACCTGCACGCCTGTTAGGATGGGGCCCTATCTGAGCCTCCAAGCCATCGGAATTAACTAATAACGGTTAAAATCCCCGACCCTGCCGTGAATCAAACCCGGACTCTCAGGATCAAAGGCCATCACGCTAACCATTTAGCCATAAGAGCGCTATATGTGAAAGACCCATACCATTGGCACGTTAAAGAACTCATTCTCAAAGAAATATATCAGCATCACACTCCAAACATTTGAAAGAAAGATAAACAAATACGGTAACATTGTATTGATGTACCATCGTCTAAAATACTTCTGTCTAGTAGTCTGTGTCTACAAAGAAATCGGAATATCTTCCGAAATTTTGCAAGATCCTGCAACATTGTTTTAAGAAAAAACTATTCAAGCTTGTATGAAGTTTACTTCACAGTTTAAGGCATTTCAATTGTTGAAAAATACGTGGGTAAAACTAGATGAATTAGAATTCTCTGATTTCTTATTTCAAATTTGTAATGGAGATTTCTCTCGCTTAATCGGCGAACCTTCAGTAATTTCTAGCATAATACATTTATATTCCAAGATGATAGCGTGAGAAGACAAAGTTTCGGAAATATTTCGAGGAGGAATTGAAACTTCAGATGAAGTATGTAATTTTTAAAATTTGCTTTCCTTGCCCCTCAAGAATGAAACCGCGAGGAAAGCAATGCATAAGTTATAAACGCTAATACGTGGAAAACCAAAGACATACATCAGCGTAAACAGTTTTATAACCATTAATTGTACGAAATGTTTATGACCGGCTAGACTGGCTGTCTAGACTTGAAATATTACTGCTGGAAGGATACGTCATAGAACTCTGATTCCATCGAACACAAGCAGACAAACTCTTCCTTTTCATTCAAAAGACTACTATTTCCTATTCTTCTCACTTTCTTTTTATGTGGATGAATTAAGATCAAGAACAAACGTAATATCGTGTTGGTATTGCACCGGTTACGACCTGTACATAAGTATTTTTTGAGCATAAGTTACGTTTATTTACCACGCGTAATGTTCCGAGCGCGCCTGGTTTGTTTACCAGCAGCGAGGACCAGCTAGCGAGTGTATGACGACTGTGAGCTGTGACGTAGCCACAGGGGCTAGCTAGACCGCCCGCTCGTCTCAACACGTGTTACCAGCCTTGACTGGTATTTTCTGGATTCCACGTCACTTGTTCTAGAGAGTTCGATGGAGAAAATTTTGAAATTTCTATAATAATGATGCTAGCGAATCGAGCGATATGTCAACTTGTTTGGGATCACCTAAACGTCCCAATGCTCGAGTTTCAAGCAAATCCATCGAGGGATTCGGGAGATATTCAATCAAACCGTATTATGACGTAGACATCCCGGATTGAATAAAAGGAGGACCTACTGTAGCCTATTCAGACAGTCTCAGCTGAGTAGTCAGCGGGGACACTCTTGCTGCTACTATCATCGTGGAACTCTGTCATTATACAAGTGTGGGAAGACGATTCTTCCAAGTACTATAAAGTGGACTCATAAGAATTCGAGTGTTGTAGAAAATTTTCTAAGTCTTCGTAATTGAACTTAGAATATTTACAGGTGTTAATTAAATGGACTTGTATTATTTACGTGCCTTCGAGACTGAACATTTTCTAAGTGTTTGGACTTGTATTATTTACGTGTCTTCGAAGCTGGAATTTTTCTAAGTGTTTGTGAAATGGACTTGTATTTTTACATGGGTTCGAGACCAGAATTCTTCTAAGTGTTCATTGAATGGACTTGTATTATTTACGTGCCTTCGAGACTGAAACTTTAAGTGTTCACTAAATGGACTTGTATTATTTACGCGTCTTCGAATCTGGAATTTTTCTAAGTGCTCACTGAATGGACTTGTATTATTTTCATGTGTTCGAGACCAGAACTTTTCTACGTGATCATTGAATGGACTTGTATTATTTACGAGTATTCGAGATTGGAATTTTTCTAAGTGTTCGTGAAATGGACTCGTATTATTTACGTGGAATATTTGCGACTGTTGAGGAACTCATCCTTCTAATAGACAGTGATTGATTAACATTGCTAGTGAGGAACTTTAACTTTCCAACGGCTTTAAACGAAGTTAGGATTTCACTTACATTTACTCAAAGACTTGTACATTTGCCAGTGTTGGTTTAAAAGACTTATAAATTTCGTCAGTGAATTTATTTATGTGGAAGGACTTGTGTTTTCGTCAGTGGTCACTCAAAGACTTTATGAATTTCACCAGTGATTAACTTTAAATATATTCAAACTTCCAAGTGAATGGACTTGTGTTTTCATTCGAGTTTAGGCAAAGACTTGCACCTCCGCCAGTAATGAACTTTGAGTTTAACTATAATTTCACAAGAAGGAACTTGTATTTTTCGTTGCCAAAAGTTATTCAGGGACGAGGATTTTCCTAGTGATGAACTCTAAATTATTAATACCACTCATATCGTTTTAGGAGTGTTGGAAGTCTTGATGTACAATTATCACGAACTCTGCTTATAAGTTGATCATCCAAGGTTTTCATGGACTCAGTGCTACTAGTGACCTTGGGAACATCAATCCTCTCAGTCTCATTGGGCTAAGGTTGTACATGACTATCTACAACATCGCCTGGATCACCGGGATTCAACCCGGGCCTCAGAGTTCGAGACATCTCTACTTGCCGTCAATCCAGACAGTCCAGCTGCCTCTGTCCGGAGTATCTGGAGTCCCTGGAATCCCTGGAGTCTTCTGGAACGTGCTTCAACCAGCTTGGCTTGGTGAACTGGAGAACCCGAGCCATGCTATTGGAATACGAGGAAAACAATCCATTTCTACTTAGAGGTGATGTGCAAATTCATGACTTATTTGAATAAACTCTTGTGCAATCAGAGTCAAAGTTTTTCTGTAGATAGGACCCTACCTCCTGTACCGAGCCCTACCTACAATATTAATCCAGTTTTTCGCCCTGAGAACTATAGTCATGCTACTTTAAAATTTAATCTGAGAGTCGGGCTCTTTTACTGGTACAGTATATACCCGGTTGCCGGACAATTGTGGTCACGGACATTTGCGGTCAATGAGATAAACTTGTGCCCACTCACAGAAATTGCTCAGTTGTTACAGGACATTGGCGGTCACTGCAGCAGTAGGGGGGGGCTTATTAGCTTAATCTCGGGGTATCCCCCCTAACCTGCCTGAGCACCTGCTCGCTCCTAGCAGATCAACATTTTTCTCTCGCGGGCATTATTTAGAGATTGATACCTTCAGCCACAAACACCATTTTATACTGAAACTTTCTGGTGCGAGTACTGTATTTACTATTGTGTGCTGTCATGAAGGTGACAGTTATTAATCCTAATCAGGGAAATCGTTGTGCACTTTACAAAGGTCATAAGAACAGGAAGGAAAGGGATAGTCACCTGGGTATGTCTGAAGGAGAAGAACAAGTGTAAAGGACGGCTGAGGACAAGAGGCGAAGAAATACTTCGTACCGTCGTTCATCAGTGTGGACCAACTGAAGAAGCGGTCTTCACAGTGAAAAAGCAGGATCAAGAGACAAAGAAGAGAGCAAGAGAAGAAGCGACTTCATTATCACGGATTTACGTGCAGGAGTTGGGTGATCTGCATAACAGGGGCTACGACTTTGTCACTGATAGGCCTATACCAGCTTAAGAAACTTTAATAAGAACAATGCGTCGGCAACGAAATCATGCACGCGGACTTCAAGTAGAGCCAAAACAAGTGCTCAGATAATTCTTAATGAAGCGGCGTTAAGGATTAATAATGGCAGCCCGTTTCTTTTAGTTGACGACGACATGGGAGAAATAATTATATTTTTTAGTGCCGATAAAGGTAGAGAAGGCATTGTGGGCATTTTTTTAATAGATGGCACGTTCAAGAGTTGCAGCAAACACTTCGCCCAAACGTACACCGTTCACGCAGACCTTGGAGGCTGGGGTGATGAAAGCAACGTTTATCCAGTCGTCTTTACGTTTCTGCCTAAGGGAAAGAAATAAACTTATATTAGTTTCTTTCACTTCATCTTGGAAGCGGTTCCCCAATGGAATCCTAAGAAAATCACTATTGACTTCGAAGCAGCTACGATATCAGCCCTGCGAGAAGTATTTCCGTCAGCAGAGTTAAGTGGCTGTTTTTTTTTCACAGGAAGCAATGTCTGTGGAGAAAAGTACAGGAACTTGGTCTGACGAGCGACTACAAGGAGAACGAAGATATACATCTCCACATCCGAATATGCGCTGTTCTGGCATTTTTGAAGCCAGATGGCATCAGTGAAGGATGGCTGGTGATACATTTCCCAGACCCATTCTACAGAAAAACTTACTGGCTTCTTGGACTATTTTGTAGACGTATGCCTTGAAAACACCGAGATACCAATCACTATGAGGAGCTGTTACAAGAAGCGACATCGAACGACAAATGCTGTAGAGGGATGGCATCACAAGATCAACTCTTCAGTTGGAAATCCACATTCTCGATTCGACGATTTGGTGGTCTGTTTAAAGAAGAAAGCAGAAGCAACGAACTGCATGTACCTGAAACTGGAGCTCAATCTTGAAGGTAACAAGGAGGAAGACGAAATATGTGAAAAAAAGATGACAGGATTGAAAGAACCCTTAAGAAACCAGCGACATCAGGTCCTGCTTAAAATCAGTTTCTTAGATAGAAAAACTGGCGTAATCTTCTTGCTGCTTCAGATTTTCCTAATGTAAGTAGGTATGTGCAAAGTGACAAAATTATAACGACGCTTACCTAAAGCCCACAAAAATAATTGATGAAGCTTAGTTAGGCCTACAGCTGATTTTAAACACGCCAAAATGGTTTTAATACAATCATTATGCCAGTTTAAAGCCTGGATAAAGTGTGATGGGAATCAGCATTTTAAAACATATAATTTACTGTCAACCAAATTATTATATATATTCGAGTTTGGAGGTTGTGACCCCTGTGGGTGGGGGACGCAGACGAAGAATACATCCGCGGTATCCCCTGCCTGTCGTAAAAGGCGACTAAATGGGGCCCCGGGGGCCCACAACTTGGGAGCGTGGGTTGGCAGGATCGAACCTGCCAAGTTGGGGTCAGAAAGCCAGCGCCTCAACCGTGTGAGCTACTGAGTCCGGCAATTCTAATTCTTTCCCATTCCATTTTCTCCAAAAGATGTGTTAGCGTGACGTTAGACTACCAGAAATAAATAACTTACATAAGTAAATTAATTAATTCATTAACGATTGATTAACTTTTGTTTTTCTAAAAATGAAGGACTAGTGCGGAATAAAACAGTGTCTTTTACCTTGGCCTACCTTTAATTATTCCACGGTATATAAATAGGAAACTTATTTTTTGAATTAGCCTCTGATGTTTGTATATAAAAATTCACTTTGTGGTGTATTAGAGTTTAAATATCAAATATACGAGCTTGTATATCTGCGTGACCGTTTATATCGTGGTAGGCACGGGATCTTTTCGTGATGGTGGTGATAACTGTTTTTGTGAGAAAATAGAACGGTGCCACCATCCTCCCTTAAAACTAACCAGAAAAAACGTCGAATAGGTCCGACTCTCTTTTAGGGAGAAAGACGTGCAAAGCCACGAAGGACGTGGAAATGTAAGACTGCCTGGGCTTGGCAAACATCGTATCGTGGGGGTCGGAAGAGAACAAGAGTTGACCAAAAGAGGCCGGATAGGAAATTTAAAAAAAATGTATTTATTCATCATCTAAAGAACTGTATGTTACCGGAAACATGACTTGTTCTTCTCATTCAGGCACACGCAGGTGACAATTTCATGTTGACTTTCCCTATACTTTCTGTGTCTTATTAGTAACTGTCAAATCCATTACAGCACACAACAGTAAATACTTACACCAGGAAGTTTCAATATAGAATTGTGTTTGTGTCTGAAGGTATCAGTCTCTAAATAATGCCCGCGAGAGAAAAATGTTGATCTTCAAGGAGCGAGCAGAAGCTCAGCAGGTTAGCGGGGATACCGCAAGATTAAGCTAATGAGGCCCACCCCCTGCTCCAGTGACTGCAAATGTCCTGTGACAACTGGGGGATTTCTGTGAGGGCACAAGTTTATCTCAGTGATCGCAAACGTCCGTGATTTTGTGATGATGACCGCAAATGTCCGGACACCATATACCCTAGCCAGTACTTACTCAAGACCAGATACGTTGCAATGTCTCGAGTGCATTTCTTCAGTAATATGAAAATGCAAGCAGTACCTAAAGGTAAACGTTCAATGTAGTAGGTCTATAACTTATTATATCGAAGAGCTCCAAGGAGAGCATAGAATGCATTGAATATAAGACCCGTTACTTATCATTTACTGAAAACTAACTATTATAAATGACTTCTGTCATTACAAATATGCTCAAATAGCCGACGAATTTATTTGCTAATCTGATCCAAAGTGCGCTTGCATTGATACACAACATAACGATATTTTAGTTTTTCAACGTAGGATACGAAATGTTGATGTTGCTTCTAGTTGGTCCGAATTCCGCATATATTATTTTTCAGTTTATCTACGGAGTCCTCCATAATGCTGATTACAATGTTATCTTGGCAATTTACTAGTCAGCTTGTAAGTAGTAAAGGCATAATTTACATTCTAATATTGCTTTTATTTGTTCTTGTTCTTTATTGTTTCAGTAAAAAAACTATCATAAAATTTTGTAAATGTAAGCTTATACATATGTTTCTGCCGCACCTGCAAATCAATAATCTGGTTACATAAGACAAAATTTAATTTCGAAGATGTTCTTTCAGACAGTCCTTCTAATAACATCCTTCTACTGTTAACATGGGCAACCTAAGGATATTTTCCTATCAAAGTTCTTCATTCCTAGCTATAGACGCTTCAGATTTACCAAGGGCTGATTTCAAGTGACAGAAGGGTCTCCGTTTCATCATGACGAGAACGTCGTTCATCCTCTGCTCCAGTGTAGGTTTCTAAGTTTTCTCGCAGGGAAGCAGCCAAAGTCTATTTGCCAACAGAGGCAGACAGATTGGTCTAGAGGTTGCACAAACAGTGTTTAAAGGGGAAAACACACAGCCATCAAACTGAAACTAAACAACAGGGCTCAGTTTGCTTTCCAGCAAGACAAGGTCTGCGGCCAGGTCAGCTTACCTTGTAATTTGATGATACTTCAAGAATAACACAGAAACCGAAACTACAGTCCCTAATGAATATCTGTTTCACTTGTTGACGGTTCTCAACATTGTCACACTGTTTGTCAATTTGGAACAACACACTTTCTCATTACAATGTATCCTAGCTCATCTAAACTAATACAGTTACTTTTTTCTTACCACACACTATATGATATTTTGTCCCAATTATAACGGCATTATCTAGAGACAAGAACGGAACAAAGTCATCTCCGTTCAGGTAATCGAGGCCCTTGAAAGAGTAGAAGGAAAAGGGCTCCCGTTATCCTTAACCTTGGCGCTGAGTGGAACAGAGTGATAACCTATATGCCGAGCTGGCTTTGACCCAGGAATTGTGGCTGAGTCATGTGCAGCTTCAGAAGTGGAAACTTCGTTTACCAAAGTTTTTACTTCCTGACAGGGAATCGAATCAATGTCCTTCCAACCAAGCACGCCTTTGTATCTCGCCTAAGTAGCCCCGTTTATCTGGATATACAATTTTGCGTTCTAAAATAACTATCATTTAATAAGCAATTTATAAACTAAAGTAATTTTACGTATTATAATATTATAGTTAACACTAAGTCTAGAGAAATGAAAGCATGTAGAATTTCTGCACTTAATTTACTTTTGTAACAGAGTGTAGTTTTCTATGTATATTAATAATATAAATGAACATCAAACAAATTTTCGGAGATGTACTGATGTTTTGATTACCGTTTATCTGACTGCACTGTTGTAGATAATACACAGTCCGTTGACTAAAGAATTTTCATGGCAGGACGGTTTGACATTTCATTTTCGAACGTAACTCTTAGAGTTGAGTTAAGAAACGACGGTGCTGTGAAACATTCATCTGTACCGTTGTTAGTTTTACTACATTTTCACTTCAAAAGAAATTAAAATAATTAGTTTAAATACTGTTATATTCACACGTTTCACCGGTGTTAAGTCCATAGTTGGTTTGTGTCCGCTGACAAAATGCCCCTTTTTCAGAGTTCACCTTACTTACGACCATTTCCTTTTGAAAGTCTACAAGCATGTTTGTCCACATTTGTAATGTCCGTGATTATGTGAGTCCACTTAAAGTCCCGAGACCTAAAGCTATTGAAATATGTCAGCGTCGTGTCTCTGAAAGTATAAACGTTTTAGTTAATAAAATTTCAATACTTTTCAGACAGATTATATTATAATTTGGATGAAGTACAAAGTTAAGTAAAATCGTTGATTAGTTCTACTGTAAGTTACAGAAACAAATTACTTATCAACATTTTCGCCTTCATTGTTAACCTCTATAGGATAAAGCTTCAGCCGGTAAGACAAGCCTCTCAGTTGTCGCTAAATTTCACCTCTTTCTCAATAACCAAAATAATTTCGAATTATTTGCTCAAGTTGTCAACATTTTAAAGAATGCTTTTTTATGAGACAAGAAAAAGCCATTGACACTTACAGCATACAATTAATAGGCTCAATTAGAATGTTTACATATAATGGACATAATTCTTTACGTCTTACCGACACAGAGAGGTCTTATGGCGACGATGGGACAAGAAAGGCCTAGGAACGGGAAGGAAGAGGTCGTGGCCTTAATTGAGGTACAGCCCCAACATTTGCTTGGGGTGAAAAGGGAAAGCACGGAAAACCATCTTCAATGCTGCCGACAGTGAAGTTCGAACCCACTATCTCTTGGATGTAAGCTCACGGTTACACTCCCCTAACTGCACGGCCACGTCACCCGGTAATGGACATTGAAAGACGTGGGCATCGTGTAAAGTGAACATTTTGGAAGTGTACATAATTACAATGAATGTAATATGACTCTCAAGGACCTGTATTTTTATAAACATAACTTCATATATGAAAAACGGACATTTTGTCCACGGACCTAATATCCTGAAAACTTCCATAACTTACATGCTCTTCATCATAAAATTGATTATGATAGGCCTACACATGTTTACATTCTAAGACTGTTTGTTTGTCTTGTGACATCACGACACGACTTCTCACAGTGTTAGTCCAGTCCATATTCGAGAAGCTTATTTCGAAAAACGTACCTAATCCAAAAAATCAAAATTGAAATGATGATGGAAGGCATACTTGGTGCGAAGCTTCATAACGTGAAAGAAACAGACAATGCCAAAACGGCCCAAATCCATGTCAAACAGGGCGTTGAAAATCAGGTTTCATGCCAATAAGTACCAAATTACACGTGATGAACTGGCCAAGACATTATGTATCCATGAAGCTAATGAGGAGCCATTTCCGGGGCATGTGGCTATTAGAAACAGAACACTTTGTTACTTAACATTGTTGTGTTCGATGATTTCACTGAATAACTAATCTGCGCTTTCGCTGTAAATAACTTAATTTTGATCATTGTATATTTAAATAGTGTACCACAGGTTTCTGATGCTGCGGTGAAATGTATGAATTTCAGATGGAAGTATTTAGAGATTCAGTGCCAAAAAGTACCAAGTCCATCCATTTTCCTGGTATATTTCTTAAAGTGCAAAAGTTTTAGCGGAAATATTCTGTATAGTAATATATTTATTCTATCTGAACATAATCAAAAAGCTAACATGAATTTTCAGTTGAGATTTTCACTCTGAGCGTTTTTTCCTCTCTCCTGTACAAATTTTACTTTTGCATTTGGTACTCTTCGGAAATAAGCTTCTCATTTATTAATTGTCCGACTTCTTGGCTGAATGGTCAGCGTAGTCGCCTTCGGTTCAGAGGGTCCCGGGTTCGATTCCCGGCTGGGGCGGTTATTTCCCCTGACTCGGGAAGTGGCTATTAGTACTGTGCCCAGCATTCCTGCAACTCACGCACCACACACAACACTATCCTCCACCACAGAAACACGCGGTTCCCGTTCACGGCAGATTCAATCCACCCTCTGCCTGTTTTCTTCTTTTTCTTAATCTGTTTACCCTCCAAGTTCGGTTTTCCCTCGGACTCAGCGATGGATCGCACCTCTCAAGGGCGATGTCCTGGAGCTTCAGACTCTGGGTCGGGGGATACAACTGGGGAGGATGACCAGTACCTCGCCCAGGCGGCCTCACCTGCTATGCTGAACAGGGGTCTTTTGGGGGGATGGGAAGATTGGAAGGGATAGACAAGTGGCCGTGGCCTTAAGTGCGGTATCATGCCGACATTTGCCTGGAGGAGAAGTGGGAAACTACGGAAAATCACTTCCAGGTTGACTGAGGTGGGAATCGAACCCACCTCTACTCAGTTGATCTCCCGAGGCTGAGTGGACCCCGTTCCAGCCCTCGTACCACTTTTCAAAATTCGTGGCAGGGCCGGGAATCGAACCCGGGCCTCCGGGGGTGGCATCTAATCACACTAACCACTACACCACAGAGCTCTGCCTTTAAAAAAAGTGCTATTAGTTTCGGGGCGTCGATCCATGTGGATCTATTGCCCCTACTGGCACCATATTATATGAACCTGGGTCTAATTTGAAAGGCGGTAGTGTGGAATGTTGTGTGTGAGGAAAAGAAGATTAAGGGTGTCACAAAGATTCAGTACCCAGGCCAGAGATATTCATCATTACAATTTAAAAAACCCTGACCCGGCAGGGAATCGCACCCGGGGCCACCGGGTGAAAGGCAGACGCGTTGACCCCTACACCGCAGGGCCGGAAACCCTCTGCCTTACAAGAGTCGCGCCATACTAGGAATAGCTACACGAAATTATTATTAATTAATTTATTGATAATTTTCATGAAACGACAGAAACATGTAAATCAAATATTTTATTTATTTTATTTATAACATATTCTTATCCAGTTTAACTCATCCCTTTTAGAGGGACTTATAGATATCCCAAGTATCAACTACCAAGGGATTAAGCTTGGACGTTATTGTGTTATAACTGCCTCTATGGTGTAGTGGTTAGTGCCACCCCCGGAGGACCGGATTCGATTCCCGAATCTGCCACGAAATTTGAAAAGTTGTACGAGGGCTGGAACGGGGTCCACTCAGCCTCGGGAGGTCAACTGAGTAGTGGTGGGTTCGATTCCCACCTCAGCCATCCTCGAAGTGGTTACCGTGGTTTCCCACTTCTCCTCCAGGCAAATGCCGGGATGGTACCTAACTTCAGGCCACGGCCGCTTCCTTCCCCTTATTTATCCCTAGCAAACTTCCCATCCCCCCACAAGACCCCGGTTCAGCATAACAGGTTAGGGTGCCTGCGCGAGGTACTAGTCGTTCTCCCCAATTGTATCCCCCGGATCCAAAGTCTCACGCTACAGGACACTGCCCTTGACGCGGTAGAGGTAGGATCCCCCGCTGAGTCTGAGGAAAAACCAACCCTGGAGGGTAAGCGGTTTAAGAAAGAATTATTACTACTATTTTACTCCGATATACTCTTATTATTTGCCCTAACAGTGTAAAATAGATAAATAAAATATGTATTATACGAATAGGTTCATTTTTCACATTCTGAAGTTGGACTATAGGCCACTTATTAATTGCTTATGTTGACTTGGACAAGGCAGAGTACATGCAAGCGCCATAAGGCTGTTCATAAGCTGTCAGTGTGCCGCTTCTAACAAAGTAAGTCCTCGGGAAAAAAAGTAGGCTATTCTTTGTTAAAGAAATCAATGTTCAATACTTGTTTCCGATGGTGTGGGTTACTGCAGTCACGTCCTAGTTCATGAACCATGGGCAACGACTGTGTGGCCTAGTAAGTGGTCCTGAGAGTCGGGATACCAGTTGCTACGGAATGGGAGTGGGAATCTCGGACATATTCTGAGTCATGGCCATCCTTGTGCTCAGGCGGCTAGGACTATACAATCCTTTGGTGGTCCCTAACCCGTTAGAGGAGAAATCCTCACTTGGACAATGTGTAAGTAGGGCAGCATCCTGTTTACGAATTTACCCAGCTCAGGAGATTTTAAGAAATCCTCGGACCTATGGGAGTAACGGAGTACCACTTCCATTTGACAGGCGAGGGCTCCTTGGAAACAACTTGGCGAACGAAATGGAATTCGATGGGGAGCTATCAATAATAATGGGGCTGATGGGAAAAAGAAAGTAGAACTGGCTGAGTCAGCAAAAAGGATGAATATGGATGTGCTAGGAGTAAGCGATATTCGGGTAAGGCGAGATAACGAGGAAGAGATAGGAGATTATAAAGTGTACTTGGCGGGTGTTAGAAAGGGAAGGGCAGAGTATGGGGTAGGGCTGTTTATCAGGAATACTATTGCACGGAACATAGTTTCTGTTAGGCACGTACATGAGCGAATGATGTGGGTAGATTTGGCGATTGAAGGAATTAGGACGAGAATTGTCTCAGTGTATTCACCATATGAGGGTGCAGATGAGAATGTTGACAAGTTTTATGAAGCATTGAGTGACATCGTAGTCAGGTGATATAGATGTTGATTCCCATAGGGAATCTGAAATATTTGTCCCAAATGAGTAAATTTATAATTATCGTAGTCAGGGTCAACAGCAAGGATAGGATAATCTAATGGGCGATTTCAATGCGAGAGTTGGAGATAGAATTGAAGTGTACGAAAGGGTGATTGGTAATTGTGGGGAAGATATGGATGCTAATAGGAATGGGAAGCGTTTGCGGCACATCTGTGCTAGTATGGGTTTAGCAGTTACGAATGCATTCTTCAAGCATAAGACTATTCACCGCTACACATGGGAGGATAAGGGTACCAGATCCATAATAGACTATATCTCAACCGACTTCGAATTCATGAAATCTGTTAGGAATGTATGGGTTTTTCGGGGATTTTTCGATGAGACAGACCACTATTTGATCTGTAGTGAACTATCTCTAGGCCTAGGACAGAGAAAGTGAAATCTGTCTGTAAACGAATAAGGGCAGAAAATTTCCAGGACGAGAAAATTAGTCAGAAGTACATGGATATGATTACTGAAAAGTTCCGAACAGGGGTCGGTAAGCAGGTTCAAGATATTGAAAGAGATTGGGTGGCATACAGGGATGCTGTAGTGGAAACAGCAAGGGAATGCCTAGGAACTTCTGTGTGTAAAGATAGGAAAAAGCGAACATCCTGGTGGAACGATGAAGTGAGGGCAGTTTGTAAACGTAAAAAGAAGACATCAGAAATGGTTCCAAACAAGGGCTGGTGTACGTAGATGAAAGAAACAGAGCGAAACAAATAGTTGTTGAATCCGAAAAGAAGTCGTGGGAAGATTTTGGTAATAACCTGGAAAGGCTAGGTCAAGCAGCAGGGAAACCTTTCTGGACTGTAATAAAGAATCTTTGGAAGGAAGGTAAAAAGGAAATGGACATTGTTTTGGGTAATTCAGGTAAACTCATAATAAATCACAGGGAATCATTGGACAGATGGAGGGAATATTCTGAATCTCTTCTCAACGTAGAAGGAAATCTTCATGGTGGTGTCGCGAACAACCGAGCTCATAGAGAGGAGGAAGATGATGTTGGTGAAATTACACTTGAGGAAGTGGAAAGGATGGTAAATAAACTCCATTGTCATAAAGCAGCAGGAATAGATGAATATAGACCTGAAATGGTGAAGAATAATGGGAAGTCAGGGATAAAATGGCTTCATAGAGTAGTAAGATTAGCATGGAGTGTTGGTAAGGTACCTTCAGATTGGACAAAAGCAGTAATTGCATCTATCTATAAACAGAAAGGATTGCAGCAACTATCTAGGTATATCATTGATTAGTGTACCAGGCAAAGTATTCACTGGCATTTTGGGAGGGAGGGTACAGTCAGTGGTTGAGAGGAAGTTGGATGAAAACCAGCGTGGTTTCAGAAAACAGAGGGGCTGTCAGGATCAGATTTTTAGCATGCGCCAGGTAACAAAAATGCTACGAGAGGTTCAGGGTACTTACAGGGGTTAGACAAGGCTGTAATCTTTCACCTTTGTTGTTCGTAGTTTTCATGGATAGTCTGAAAGGCATAAAGTGGCAGGGACGGGATTCAGTTAGGTGGAAAGGTAGTAAGCAGTCTGGCCTATGCTGACGACTTGGTCTGAATGGCAGATTGTGCTGAAAGCCTGCAGTCTAATATCTTGGAACTGGAAAATAGGTGCAATGATTATGGTATGAAAATTAACCTTTCGAAGACTAAATTGATGTCAGTAGGTAAGAAATTCAACAGAATTGAATGTCAGATTGGTGACACAAAACTGGAACAGGTAGATAATTTCTAGTATTTAGGATGTGTGTTCTCCGAGGATGGTAATATAGTAAATGAGATTGAATCAAGGTGCAGAAAAGGATTTTCAGGTCTGACTACTGTTTGGTAGTGTTTCAATTTTGTGTTCCAGGATAAGGATTTTTTGTTATATACATTTTTTAATGTGAAACATCCATTCCATTTCGTGCACTCTACAGTAGTTTCTATAGCTGTTTCTTTCTTTTGTGCCATTCTTTATCCACTATCCTAAGTATTTAAAGCAATTTGTTTTACATATTGTGTTGTCATGAATTGTCATATTTTGTCATAATTTTTTTTGTCATGAACTTTGTTGCTTCAAATGATACTTGTAGTCCTATTTTAGCTACTTGTTTTTTTTTTAATTCTCTGATTATTTCTTGAGCCCAGTGAGTCAGTAATTAACGCCATGTCATCTGCAAAAGCTACTTGAACACCTACATTATTGATGGCTTTCCTCCATTCTCGAACTATATTCTCTAATGCGCAGTTGAAAAGCAGAGGTGACAAACCATTATTATTATTATTATTATTATTATTATTATTATTATTATTATTATTAACTCCCGTAACTAGTTATTAAACTCAAGAATACAGATAAAGTGATATAATAATTTGTGTTTCCTTACTGCTGATTGTGTCGACGAAATAATTTGGAAAGAAGTACAAATCTCAAAGCAATACAGGTTAGCAGATAGACCTCATAACATAAAATAAATTAAAAAGAGCCAGTTGATCCGGATTTTCCAAGTTCGTTAAATGGAGTAATAGCGACAACAATCTTATCATGTAAGTTATCTGTAGAATATTAATCATTCAACCCTCCAACGTAGGCCTTCAGGTCAAGAACCCTATATTATGTGTTCTTTTTTATCCTTAAAATGTTCGAGCACCGTAAGAGAGTAAACCGCGAAAATGCTTCCTTGGAATCAAAAATCTAATCGTAAAATGAGGCCTCGGAAGAACAAAGATTTAACAAAATGATTGCTGAACAATCATCGTGAACCGAAGCTACGTTGTCGTCGGGTGACCAGCTTCTATCTCCCTAAGTCAATAGTATGTAGGCAGTTTACCTTCCCAAATACCGACCATACTAAATGTTGCTTAACTTCGGAGATTTCACAGGTAATTCAAAATAGCTACCTCACTGATTTTCTTTCTTCTTCTTCTTCTTCCCCTTCCTGGTCTTTTCCCCACTTTTATTGGGGTTAGCACTTAATGTGAATTTAGCCCACTTTTATAGTTGAATGCTGTGTAGAGGAATGTGTTCTACTATTCATTACATGCTTCTTGTGACAATAGGCAGTGTAGTGTGCTGTGTATAGTCTATATGTGGATGTGTGTATTGCGACAAACACTCAAGTCCCGAATAAGATGGCTTAACCATACACAGTAAAAATACTCCACCCGACCAGGAATCGAACCTTGGGACCTCTGAACTGATTGTCATTGCACGCTGACCATCCATACAAGGACCCGAACGGATAATTCGTAGACTAAAGTAATATATTACAAATACATAATGAAAACATTGTTTGGATAAATTTCCTGTCTGTATACCTACAGTTGCTTCTTCTCTGTCTTCACGGAACAAAATGTTTCTATAAGTTCTATCCAGATTACTGTAAATAATGTCCGGCTGAATGGTTAGTGTGCTAGCCTTTGTTCACAGGGGTCCCGGGTTGGATTCTCGACAAGGTCGGGAATTTTAACCATCATTGGTTAATTCCGCTGTCACGAGGGCGGGATGTGTGTGTCGTCTTCATCATTTTATTCTCATCACGACGCCCAGGTCGCCTACGGGTGTAACGTCAAAAGATCTGCTCCTGGTGAGCAGATCACTAAGAGCCCGTCATTCCATTACTGTAAATCATACCTCGCCTGGTCGCCATACCCGTTAAGGCGTCAAGTCTATATGGTCTGAGTCTAATTGGCGGCAAAAATGTTCACCATCAGGATGTTGGCCGGCGGAGTATGATAGGTGGGGGTACTCAATTTCTTATCACCAGACTGCGTGCCATAAGCCTGGATACAATTCCAAACCTCCTTGCAGTCTTCATATGGAGTCAGCGCATATGAAGCTGTTAAAGGTAATTCGTCCGTCGGATGGATGTTAAGCCTCGATCAGATCCCTTGGTGTTATTCGACAGGGTTTCACCCTCTCCCTACTTCATTAACCACCCTCGTCGGAAGGTCTGCCTTATAATGGCTGCACAAGACTAGAGATTATAATTTACAATTTGCTTTACGTCACACCGACACAGATCCGTCTTATGGCAACGATGGGACAGGATAGCGCTAGGAGTAGGAAGGAAGCGACGGTGGCCTTCATTAGGATACAGCCCCAGTATTCTCCTGATATGAAAGCAGGAAACCACGGAAAACCATCTTCCGGGCTGCCAACAGTGGGGTTCGAACCAACTATCACAAGAATGCAAGTTGACAGTTATGTTACCCAAACCACGCAGCCAATCGCCAGGCTAGGAATAGCTACTCAAAGTTATTATTACCACTTCATCATCATCCCACATGCAAACACGCAGGTCACCAATGGGCGTCAAATAGAAAGACCTGCACTAAGCCATCCGGCACCAAATGCCATACGACAATAGATAAACTTCACATCATTTCAGCAACACTCTATGAGCTGCTCGATTAAGTGGTATGTTCCGAGCTCTCAGTGGAGAGGTGGCGTGGTATGACATCAGTAGACGAATAAGTGTCTTTAAAAGTAGGAAAGATCAGAATATGAAGATAAAGTTGGAATTCAAGAGGACAAATTGGGGCAAATATTCTTTATAGGAAGGGGAGTTAGGGATTGGAATAGCTTACCAAGGGAAATGTTCAATAATTTTCCAATTTCTTTGCGATCATTTAAGAAAAGGATACGAAAACAACAGATAGGGAATCTGCCACCTGGGCGACTGCCCTAAATGCAGATCAGTAGCGATTGATTGATTTATTGAGTAAAACTTATTTAATATTTTCTTCCAGTGCCACGATCAACGGTACGTTGAACTATACATTGAGAAAAGAAAGATCACTATTTGTTTACGCAGTTTGGTTGTTGTGTCACAGCGAACGATTTTTAAACACCTTTGGTTTGTTCTGGTCCCTCCCATATCAATATGAGTGTGGCAGCTAATTAAATATTGATGATAAACACACATGATGACAGCTACATTAGATATGACATTTTAGAAGGCAGTGTGTATCACATGTCGGGGAAGTGTTAAACCAACTGGTGACGGTTGGAATGTCCTCAAGGAGGACACAGAGAGAATGATAGCGGCCATTTGAAACTCTCCACTCTCATATTCTAATGACATGTCAACAGCGCGAGTGTTTGTGTATAGTACAGTGTATATTCCTCCTAATGCATTTATAAATTAAACACTGTTTTGTTTGGCAGCTTGGAATGTCGAGGACGTGCCTTTCCTTGCTACCTGCGCCGTGTGAAAACTTCTGCCGCTACCATGTTTACACTATACAGAGGGCTTAACTGTTTGCGCGGCTACTGGACTTGGAGTAAATAACGAAACCGTTATTTACCAAAAGTTTTTAAAATTGTCTTCCCTCTTCTTGAAGGATTTTGGTGAACATAGTTCCACTGGATGGTCTAGCTCTAATACCACGTATCTCACAATGCCCTTCCTATCCATTATTTTCCTTAAGACTCGTCACGCCTCTCAGTCACATGTGGATATGCAGTCCATCAGAACAATTTTCCTTGTGTTCATCTTTCCTATGAAATGGCGTATGGCTTTTAGTGCCGGGAGTGTCCGAGGACAAGTTCGGCTCGCCAGATGCAGATGCAGGTCTTTTGATTTGACCGCGTCCTGATGAGGATGAAATGATGATAAAGACGACACATACACCCAGCCCCCGTGCCAGTGAAATTAACCATTTAAGGTTAAAATTGCTAACTATTTAGCCACGGAGACGGTATCGTTCCTATGCTCATATATGTAAAGGAAAACTGAACCATACCGCACCGTACTGTAGGAATGTATGTTTGCATGACGTATTTACGCACTCCTACAGTATAATGTACCGAGCTCGATAGCTGTAGTCGCTTAAGTATACTTTTTTTTTACGTCGCACCGACACAGATAGGTCTTATGGCGACGGTGGGACAGGGAAGGGCTAGGAGTGAGAAGGTAGCGGCCGTGGCCTTAATTAAGGTACAGCCCCAGCATTTGCCTGGTGTGAAAATGGAAAACCACGGAAAACCATTTTCAGGGCTGCAGACAGTGGGGTTCGAACCTACTATCTCCCGAATACTGGATACTGACGGCACTTAAGCGACTGCAGCTATCGAGCTCGGTGCTTAAGTATTCGGGAGATAGTGGGTTCGAACCCCACTGTCGGCAGCCCTGAAGATGGTTTTCCGTGGTTTCCCATTTTCACACCAGGCAAATGCTGGGGCTGTACATTAATTAAGGCCACGGCCGCTTCCTTTACAGTCCTAGCCCTTTCATGTCCCATCGTCACCATAAGACCTATCTGTGTCGGTGCGACGCAAAGCCAATAGCAGTATAATGTATTTAAGGTTCATTTGGTTTTAGCTATCCGGCATCTGATTTCAGATGAGCATCTAAAATCTTCCGTGTTTTCTTTTGACCTAGGAAAGTAAACGATTTTAATTGCTGAATATCTGTTTCACTGACGTCAATGTGAGCATTACTGAGCGGTTGCGCTACAACCAACCGTACGTGTAATAGTTGAGGCATTAAGCTTCATGTCGTAGTCTGGACATCATACATTGTAAGGATGATGCACACCCAGCCAAAATTTCTCAATCAACAGCAAATTTAATTACCCTCACCCATATTCCATTGATTTTCACCCCTATATTAGTGTCTAAAAGGGCTTCTTTCACCATCATTTCAGAGAAGGTATTAAAAAGAATCGGAAAATGAGGCCATCCCTACCTTACTACATTCTTTTTGTATGCTGGGCATAAGAGAGCAAAATAGGCACGTAGGTAGCCTACACGGCATGAAATGGAAATACCTGTAAACACTACCTGAGGTAATAATAATAATAATAATAATAATAATAATAATAATAATAATAATAATAATAATAATAATAATAATAAAAAATGTCTGCCGGGCTGAGTAGTTCAAACGGTTGAGGCGCTGACCTTCTGACCCTAACTTGGCACGTTCGATCTTGGCTCAGTCCGGTGATGTTTGAAGGTGCTCAAATACGTCAGCCTCGTGTCAGTAGATTTACTGGCACGTAAAAGAACCCCTGCGGTACAAAATTCCGGCACCTCGGCGTTTCCGAAAACTGTCGAAAGTAGTTAGTGGGACGTAAAAAATAAAAATTCTTAATTATAACATTATTAATACATTTTTCGGATGTAGTGGTCCAGTGTCATTTTCACTGGCTTCTTACCAAAGCATTCGCAGTTCAAATTCGGCCAGTTAATGAGGAATGTTTGAAATAAAAAAAACACGCTCCTGTGGTTCGGATTCTACGTACTGGTGGTCCTTTGGCTACGATCACCATATCAAGAGTCACGTAAAACTACAAGTTTTCTTCAATAATAGATTAAATTTAAATTTTTCACCATGATCATGTAAAAGTCTGCAACAATAGGTTTGACACCCATATGTACGCCACTGACCCGAACAACCGTCTCTAAAGAAGAAGTCGAACATTCCGAACATTCCGGCAACTCTGGTTGATGAACTCTCGTACTAACAACATTCCTGTGCAGAGAGTGACCAGGAAAGTGGCGATGCGTGTTGTTTGAAGCCTCTACAAGGAGGACAAGTGTTTGTGAAACGCCACGAGCTGCCAAAGATTTAATTACTTACATGTATGTAAACTAATATTGGTGTTATTGATTTGAGTCAACAAGACAATCACGACGCCGCCTCGAGAGGAATATTTTGCTGAGTGCTGTAGACAGATGGAAGAGATTAATACTTGTTCAACGTGTCGTGAGCTTCACTTACTACTCAACTTACTTAACGAAGACTGCTGTCTGCAGGTCACTCGCTGGATTCCTTCTTCGGCTAGCTCCAAAGTTCAAGTTACATTAACTGAGGTTTAAGTCCTTTAAGTCCTGGCTATTCTGGGTTCGACTTCCAGTTCTGTTACAGCTGTAACACTTCGACTGCCAGCATAATTTTTGCGTGTTGGCCATGATCATTTTATAGAATTTATCGCTGGGCATTGTGAAGATGAAAGCAAATGATCATCTTTCTTCTTTACAAAATCTACCAAAAATGATAACAAGTCGCGTGGCGGAATGTGACGTACGTTGCTAATTTTGAGACATATTTTAGGAGGATGGATGATATTGCGCCACTATGCAATATCAATATCTGTTTCATGTAAATCCATTGTGTGCAACAGATATAAATGAATATCCCAAGAACATAACCTTTTTGACTTGCAGGCTATTTTGAACCAAAAAAAACATTTCATACAATATGTAAATAACATACCAAGCAAAAGTAAGCGTAAAAGCATATCGCATAATCACACTATCCATGCTCGCAGACGTCGTTTGTTACAGTGAAAATTGCGGGCTGCACGGATGTACCAACCCAAAAAGAAGAGCGGAAAACACTTCTCACTAGCCAGCAGGAACTTAATCTCACGTGTCTTCGAATGAAGCGTGAGCCCATGTGATATTCCCCCTGTGGGTGGGGGCGGTAGAATAACACCCACGGTATCCCCTGCCTGTCGTAAGAGGCTACTAAAAGGGGCCCCAGGGGCTCTGAACTTTGGAGCGTGGTTTGGCGACCACGGGGCCCTTATCTGAGTCCTGGCATTGCTTCCACTTACTTGTGCCAGGCTCATCACTTTCATCTATCCTATCCGACCTCCCTTGGTCAACTCTTGTTCTTTTCAGACCCCGACCAGGCCTAGGGAGTCTTTAATTTTCATGCCCTTCGCGGCCCTTCTCTTCCTTTGGCCGATATCTTCATTTTTCAAAGTGTCGGACACCTTCCATTTTTTCTCTCTGATTAGTGTTATATAGAGGATGGTTGCCTAGTTGTACTTTCTCTTAAAACAATAATCACCACCACCACCCATGTGATATATAGAGCAATTTCCGCCGGTACTGCGCTTGATTGTAAATAATGCACATTGCCAGACTCAGAATACAGCTGCACATGGCGGTCGAAGTGTTAAAGCTGGTTTGAGAGTTCGGGACAAAATTCAATCAGCCTCAGGTAATAAATTTGAAGATATAAGTGAAGTCATTCCAGAAGTCTTGTACCATCGCCCTCTAGTATATCTTTCTTATACTAGAGGGCGATGCATGTAGCCTCCGTTGTTATCATAGTTAATCAGCTCCGTGTGGGCCCTGACCTCCTTCAAACGCATTCATCATTTTGTTTAAAGATAGACTCCTGCAATTTCCTAAGGTAACCTCGGTTTAGGTCTTCCCACTTACGTCCTCCTGATCATTAAATAACTCATAACATTGGAAGTTGTACCTTGATCTCCACATACTCTGTTCCTCAATTTTCCCATAAATGCACCTTTCAAATACACCCCGATCTCTTTAATCAGATTTTGCCCGTACCCAGTACTCAGAAGCATATAAGAGCACTGGTCTCACTAGAACTAAAAATATATATTATATATATTATATATTATTTTAGATCTGCTGGTTATTAATCGGGACTTCGGATGTTTCCTGTACTTTAAAGGATTTTACTATTAACGTAAATTTGTAATTAATTTTTAATCCAAAGTAGGTGAAACCGTGCACAACTTCGAAACAATATAAATCAATTTCTATACAGTCAGCTCCATTCATACAGACCTTTCCAGTTACGGGCATTTAGGCCTCTATGTTATAGTTAAATTAAATTAAAGGTAGCCTACATCTTTCTTGTTGCATTTTCTTTGCGTTCTTCCTATTAAATTAGTAGCATCAGGCACGGCGATATTATTTTAACCCCCGTCCACCTTTAAGATTCTTGTTTTCCTTATTTCTTCCATTGATAATTTTTTTCACTTTCCTTTTCAATTTGTTTTAGGTCATGCCGACACAGAGTGGTTTTATGGCGGCGATGAGATACGAAAGGTCTAGGATTGGGAAGGAAGCGACTATGGCCTTAATTAAGATACAGTCCATCGTTTTCCAGGTGTGAAAATAGGAAACCATGGAAAACCATTTTCAGGGCTGCCGACAGTGGGGTTCGAACTCACTATCTGCCTAATGGAGGCTAATAGCTACGTGCTAAAATCTGAACAGATAGAATACAGATCATCTAGATCATCTGGTGTTAAAACCAGAATCTTATTTCATTCCTTACAGAAAGCTTTACTTTCATGAAGGACTTTCAACTGCTCCAGCCTTCACAGATGGTCACTTTGGTTAAAAACATTTTCATGCGGTGATACCCATACCATTGTATGTACTGTGTGGGGGAAAAAATGAACATGCCGCGCAACCACGAATATTCGGCTCAAGAAGCTGTACAACCATTATACTGTATAGCGGAATGAACAGCTGACTATGTTTTTGAATCCTTGGTTGCAATGATCTCAGGGACTGTTATACTTCAGCTGTACAGCGGGTATGTAGCTTCATAAGGAGAATATTCAAGATTGAATGAAACGAGGTTATTTCTCCACCCAATGAGTCCTTGTTATCAAACATTGAACTATCCACTACCATGTTTCTTGATGACATGACGTTTAATTAAAATAATTTAGAATAACCCCATTATCGTTTGACTCTGTATGCAGGCTATAATTTGCAATAACAGGTTTGTAGATTGCTTTCTTTCCGATATTAGTATCCAACTCTAAGTCTCCAATTATTATTTTCTAGAGTTTTTCACTTCATCTCTAAGTAAATGCCGGAGTGACAGGCTACATAACATGTAAGTTACGACAGCTTCTCTCTCAATCCTAGACACTTGTAATTACAAAGACAAGTTACAATTTACTAAAATACAGATACTACAGTTACACAGGTTAGACAGATTTCACTCCCACTAAGCAGAGCCCATCTCTTTTCGAGATATGGAGAGCACAATGTTGTTGATCTTGCCGAAAGCACCACACAACGTCTACTTCATGAGCAGAATATTAAGTGCGAATGGGAAAACTTTGTCCACACGGTAACGATGGAAAGTTTACTTTTGGGATGATATTTTGGAAACCAGAGCTATATTTCACAAAGAGGTCATCGTCAGAGTCCACAGAAAGCAACATTTAATTTTCGCGATGAGCAGGGAATGAACGAGACACTGTACTGATCACGAAACTTTACTCCATCTGAATCAAAACCGAACGCCTTCAGTGAAGTAAACCATTCAGAACGATCATAACTTATATGTACAGCGTGTTGATCCAATATGCGTTATTCTAAAGAGGTTATGCATCTTTGATGATCGTGAATGGTTTGCGTTTGATTCAGATGAAGTGAAACTAATGTAACTCCTATATATCATCTTCCTATTCAGATGCTTTTCACTCCGTCCAAAGGTATATTTTCCATCGTTCTCCTGTCGACGAGATTTTCCATCAGTAACATTGTATGTGTGAACAAAATGTTGTGTGGCGCTTATAATGATACGAGAATTGTTGAGCTTTTCTGAATTTCAAGTTGGATGGGTTCCCATAAAAGACGGGGACAGTGAGTGGTAGTGAGAAGGTCCGTCTGTGTGCAAACAGCAATGTATGAAGATATTGACGTCGTTCTTTCTCATTTGCGTTTCTTGTTTGTTCTAGTCTCTTATTTACGTTACTCCCTCTTTCCACACCGACCTATCATTGCAGCCAATGGCCACAAAAGAAATACATACAATAAAATTAGATTACATACTAATAATGAATGAAAAATGCATATCGTGCATGAATAATCTGCCTGTATCGCCTAGTCACTACGGAAAGAGTTATTCTTCTCTATTGACACCTTAGCCCATGGTGCCGATCGCACCATATTCCGCACAGTTCACATTCACAAGTGGCTTCGTCCTGGATGTGGAAAGTCTTCTTCCTTCAGACACGATGATGGAATTCGTATACTGCGAATCTCGTCATCGTGTGTCACAGGTCATGGTCCACATCTTTTCATTCTGAAGAAGTCATTGCTTCAGTCCAAGGAAAGTCATTGTAATTTTTTTTTTGCAAGTTGCTTTACGTCGCACCGACACAGACAGGTCTTATGGCGACGATGGGACAGGAAGGAGCTAAGAGTGGGAAGGAAGCGGCCGTGGCCTTAATTAGGTACAGCCTCAGCATTTGCCTGGTGTGAAAATGGGAAACCATGGGAAACCACGGAAAACCATCTTCAGGGCTGCCGACAGTGGGGCTCGAACCCACTATCTCCCGAATACTGGATACTAGCCGCGATTAAGCGACTGCAGATATCGAGCTTGGTAGTCATTGTATTTATCCTCTTATGTGTTGTTATTCAGGCTTCTATCTTTCTACTTGTTTCTTTGCTTCTAATATTTCTAATATTTACCTTTAGCCGACTGACTCACTTTTCATTCTGTGTTTCTGATGTTCCTATTTTTTTCCTTAGTTTATTCCCTTTTCGTGCGTTCATCCGGTTTTTATTCCGTCCTACACTTCCCACATCAACGCTGAAGATCTGTCAAGATAGCTCTTCAGTGAGTGTTGACTACAATGTCCAAACCACTGGCAGCGAGAATGCATATGTCACAAACAACATCCTAAATGTCGTCTTCAGAAAAGAAGGTGCACTGTGTTCTGAACGTTTTACCATGACGAATATCAGAACGAGTGTGAGGACTCCTCGAGTTCAAGCGCGCCCCGCCAGACAGTGCTCGAGTGGGCAAGCTCCACAGTACCGATCAGCTGGACTTAGGAGTGATGCCAGAGGAAAGGTATTGCTCCGTAACTGATAAGTATATGCACTGTCTTTTAAAAAACAATGAGAGATTACAATTAAAATACCATGGCAGGGTACAATGGAATAAAACATACATGGAAATAAGAGCTACTGGTACGGATTTAATTACATGTTGCGGAAAGCACAGTTTACTGGAGTGTATGTATACAGATAAATAGCACATAACTCCCAGCATATTAAAACCAACAGCCATGAACTTACCAACTCAATTTGTCGTTTACTGGACTTTCGGAAGCTTGCGTGAAGATTTGGCGGCAAATTAGGGAAAATATGAGGCACTGCTCCTGGACGTAATTTCCATCTCACGCAAGAGATACCCATTTTGTCACCATTCACTATAAAATTATCTGATTTTATAATCAAATCATCAGAGAAATGAAGATGACAAATTCTGCTATTACGCGTTAAGTCAGTGTCCTTCCGTGGAATAGCTCTGGCCCATTTTTAAAATTGATTTCTATCCTTCGGTCGTGAAAAAAGTCGCGTATCATCAACTGCTCTGCCATAGCCTGACTTATAGCCAGCACAAAACAGTACGGCATGTTGAGCTACTACATTAATCAAGCCACATAAGATACGTGCTTGAAGTACACAACACACAATGAACTGAGTTTAGGAACTAAACCAAAGATAATTCAACTTACTCACTGACATATCTCGCATAGTAACGTCTCCCGCACTTTTCTATAGCCGGCTTGTCAGAACTACTGGAGCACGTGTTGGATATAAACGCTTGCAGTGCTTGCAGTGGCGGGACCATAAACTACCATGCTATAATGGCTGAGTCCTCACACTTGGTTTTAAATTCGTCATGGTTTTACTATAAGAGTTTACACGAGGAGTCTCTGCACCAGTTTGAGAGATGATCTAAAAGGATGAGAAATACATTAGTGTCAGTATGACTCTTCAAGTTCTATCGGCAGCCCTGAAGATGGTTTTCCGTGGTTTCCCATTTTCACACCAGGCAAATGCTGGGGCTGTACCTTAATTAAGGCCACGGCCGCTTCCTTCCAACTCCTAGGCCTTTCCTATCCCATCGTCGCAATAAGAACTATCTGTGTCGGTGCGACGTAAAGCCCCTAGCAAAAAAAAAAAATCTTCAAGTTCGAATCCTACGAGGGACCCGCAGACAGCAGTCTTCCTTAAGTAAGTTGAGTAGCAAATGAAACTCGAGGTACGTATAATTAATGGTAGGTTGTTACTTGAATGACTGTCTCCGCGATGCAGGGGTAGCGTGCCAGGAGGTCCTGGATTCGATTCCCGGCCAGGTCAGGGATTTTTACCTGGATATGAGGACTGGTGCGATGTCTACTCGGCCTACGTGATTACAATTGATGACCTATCTTACGGTGAGATAGCGGTTCCAGTCTAGAAAGCCAAAAATAACGACCGGGAGGATTCTTCGTGCTGACCACACGATACCTCGAAATCTGTAGACCATCGGACTGAACAGAGGTCGCTTGGTTGGCCAAAGCCATTCATGGCTGTTGCGCCATGGTGTTTGGCTTGGTTTGGTTTGGTTTGGTTTGGTTTGGTTTGGTTTGGTTTGGTTTGGTTTGGTTTGGTTTGGTTTGGTTTGGTTTGGTTTGGTTTGGTTTGGTTTGGTTTGGTTTGGTTTGGTTTGGTTTGGTTTGGTTTGGTTTATCACCTGAATGGGTATTGTGAGTCAAGAAAGGTCCCACACTCCATATTTCGACTTTTTTTAATGATGATTTTAGTCACCACTGAGACGCATATTTACTCTACCAGAAAGTTTGCGTTAAAATGACTAGTAAAATTCCGATTCTTTCAAATGGTGTATCATAAAGAATCAGGAGAGTTCGGAAAGACTACTGTGAGTGAGCTCCAAATACGGCGTTTCATTAGCCATGGCAACTGGAGCGATGTAAATCCACGTGTCTTTGAAGTCCTCTGAAATTTGTTTCTAGACGTTAGCACCAGATTGGATCTAGGTACAGGAGCAAGGACAAAGGGGCAATTGAAATGTACCATCAAAATAAATCGTTGTTTTATTCTGCATAAAATGAACTGAAGAAATATTACAAGCAGGTTTCAGTTACAATAATTCGATTTACCATGTCATTTCTTTCTCGATACAATTGCTCCATTACGACATGTATCGTATCGGTTTCACTTCTGCCCTTCTAATTAGCTAATGTGGCAGCTACCTTGCACAAATTGTACTCATCTGCCAAGTCCTGTAATAAAATTTGGAACAGTGACGAAACAGAAATACCCATACGTTCGTATAATTTCTGCACAGTCTTCCTTTCAAAGATGTATGACACCACTGACACCACATACGGGACGTTCACTGCGCGGCAGTAAACAGTAGCTACGCGTCCACGTTTGCAGGCCTCAGCCCACCGTGCACGATCCTCGTAGCTCCACATGACTCTGATGTGCATGTCTGCCACCGACGACACCTGCTTTCATGTATGACCGCTGATCAACTTCACTTCCATCTTGGAGCACGGCTGGAAACACATTAACTTTTTCGTGTTGTGCTAACTGGCCATCAATACAGACAGACGCCATTTTTGGTGACATTCAGTAGAGTGTGGCACAGGTTTTCAAACGTATAGAGTGGATTAATCGTACTCCCACGTTCTTGGAAGATATAACGCGGTTGCCTTCACTTCAGAAACGATGTCCGTATTTCCACTTCAACACCCCGAACAGTTACTGTATGAAAGGTGTGACAAGGTTGATCCTTTAATTCACCATACAGGGTTTCTTTAATGTTGCCCCAAAAATTCTTCCTTTAAGTGTTGCTGTGGGCCACATACTGTAATTTTTGAGGAGACGGTTGATTTAAATAAACTTCATGTTAAAATAAACCACATGCGTTGAGTTCATTGGCGAAGTGTGAGGAAATGACACGACGTTAAAATTCGCTAGTATTTATTACTAGCGAACTTTTGTGATCTACTATATCAAGTCTTGACATACATTTCAAAAAGGCTCCAACTCTATTATTATTATTATTATTATTATTATTATTATTATTATTATTATTATTATTATTATTATTATTATTATTATTATTATTATTATTATTATAAGTTAATCGTAAGAAAGAATTTCAGTCAAAACTTAATTTTCAGACAGGCCTATTATTCTTTGGCTCTTAAAATTGCTTCTTTCAACAAATTTGTAATGAGTTAATCTCTTTATACGCCCCATTTCTCTCTTTCTCTGTCCGACTCGTTGACCCAACGATCAGCGTACTGGCCTTCGGTTCAGAGGGTCCCGGATTCGATTCCCTACTGGGTCGGGGATGTTAACCTTAATTGGTTAATTCCAATGGTCCGGGGGCTGGGTGTATGTGTTGTCTTCATCATCATTTCATCCTCATCACGGCGCGCAGGTCGCCTATAGGAGTCAAATAGAAAGACCTGCACCTGGCGAGCCGAACCGGCCCTGGGATATTCCGGCACTAAAAGCCTTACGACATTTCATTTCTCTCTCTGCCTCTCTCCTGGACGTAAAGGGTTCAATAATGAATTTATGTAAAACTAGCAGAATATACCCGTCGCTGACGGTTTGTCAGTGTATGATTCCACTGACTTCTGTTTGTAACCCTCGTTGACGTTTAAGCTGTAATCTTTAAATCACTGTATGTTGGTCCAGAGAGAACTATCCCCAAGAATTCCATTTATACATCAAAGTATTCTTTCACTTCAAGTGCCTACAGTTCCTTATGTCTCCTTCGGTCAGCGGTGCGGATTATTAACGCTATAAACCGTTGGTTTCAAGTTACAGCAACCTCCACACATCCTGGTATCCAGTCAGTGAATTACCAAGACTTAAGAAGAACCGGCGTAAACTCGAGTCGAACAGTGCTCGGCCGGCGTAGAGGGTACTCTGGAACGCGTCCTTTCACTCGTAAGAGCGTAAACCGTTAGAGTTACAAAGAAAATACAACGTACTTGACATATTTTGTTGTAGAAAATTGATTTTTATTAGTACACGTACGCACTTCATTTCGTGATTTGTTATTTTTATAGCGGATAAAACATGCTCAAGTTCAGCAAATACTTATGTATTAATGACCATCATTTTGAAACAATGAATTTACGGAAAAATCAGAATACAGTAGGTCTGCGTTTGAACTGAATATATGAATTACATCCACGTCAAAATTCTACTCAATTGGTCCTGTAGCGTCGACGTGAATTTTTGCAAACAATTTCTTAAATATAAAATATATTTTCAGGTCAATAGTCATAGTCAAGTAACAGTTCCGTCTGAGAATATTTCTTAAAAATATCATACAGTTCCATCCAGTGGCGTAGGCGTGATGTCGTTTCGGAAGACAGACAGAAAGACAGTCGTTATTTCATTTTTATGCATATGTAAGTCAGTTGATTCTCAGATAGAAAGGGGAGTATTGTTCCCTACAGACTCCAATACACTTAAGGAGAATGCTGAGAACGTATCGGAAGTTCTGTAGTATCGTAGAAATACCTACCTTTGTGGGTCGCAAATATTGGCACATAGCTTACCATAATATCCTGTCCTCTTCGGCACCAAGCTGCTCAGTCAGCGGGATCCGTGGAGATTGTTCGCGTGACTTATAAATGAAATTAAGGGGTACAGGAGATATGCCTAGGGCTGTTGTCTGTATTTGTGTGAGTATCCAAAAATGACTTTAAAAAATAACAATTTATTGCAACATAAAGATGGATGTGAAATCCAAAAGCAAACATAAGTCATTGAATGATTAATTACATTAAAATGTGTACAAATAGTTCTGCCATGAAGTGGCAAATCAATCTTCATTCGGCGTTCACCTGCGAGAGTTCTCATTTCAGCTGGAGTAGTGTCGTGGCATGGTCAGACTCAATAAGGTTCATAACGAAACTAAAACAAAATGCAATTAGGGAGGAATAACTTCGCATTACTTAGATTATCAGTTCCCAGTGTAGGTAAATATTTACACTGCACTACAGGACTGAGATAACCCTTAAAGCAATACTTAAAACTACACACGAAGACGTCACAGCTCACCAGATGGGATAAGAATACGGGACCCTACTCGCATCCGTGCAATACCTCTAAGCGTATCATAAATGCAAACGAAAGAACACAACAAAATGACAACACGTGGAACAATATATGCATCTACAGCCACCTGTAATAGAAGTACAATAATAAAATACGGAAATCTTGCAGCTTACAAAATAACACAGACCTCCTTGTTTCAAACCACCCTGCCTTGGGTCATTGACCTTCATGGTAAGGGTAAAGACTCGAAACCAAAACAGTGACGTCAACAGCAGTTCTATTCATTCCCCTCAACTCTCCAAACATGGCTATACGTCACAGCGGCGGCCATTGCCATTTAGACCCTCATAAATCGCATAAATCTGCCCCGTTACAAAATTATAATTACTTTCTTTCATTGCGTATACGCAAACTAAGAGGCTTATCTACCTGGTCGTTTCGAAATCATTATATATCACAAAGTATACATTCTCATTTCATGCGTATATTCTCACACAATAAGGCTCATCTGCTGAGTTCTCTACAGGCCATTCAACATCGTACATTACACATTTATCTCTTGCGTAACCATGTAAATTTAGTGCTATCCAGCCTTGCCACCTACGGGCTAATTAAATATTACTTAAAGAAATAAATGAACTGGATTAAAGCCACTATATACATATTTTTAATAATAAAGCCAATGCAATTTTGCTGAAAGCTTGGCTTTATTATTAAATAAATATATATATAGTGGCTTTAATCCAGTTCATTTATTTCTTTATGTTAATACAATGAGCCACAAAAACCTACGTTCATTAAATATTACTTTTTCTGGTCTGGGCATCATTTCTCTGAACTCTGTGGTCCACCGTTCAAGCCACGCTCATGTCTAAGAGAACATATGAGGTAATTATTGTGATGACCTTTCTAACTGCAACGCTGCAACCTCAAATTGGAAACTACATCTATAATTCATGCTCATGCAAATTTCTCTCTAAATAGCTCACCTAACTCACGAGGTCTGTCTACTGACGTTAATGGACCGTACAGGTCTCTTTCCTTTTGATGATCTTACACTGCAAGCCCTATCTCCGAAATAAACCACAAATCTATTTTCATAAACAATACAAATCCAATCTACGGCTGTGAACAAACATAATCTAACACTCCCTAAAAGAAACTACGTTATCTACGCATGCACATCCTGAGTGTAAAAAATAAATCTTTCTGGCCTGAAGGGCGTAAAATAATTATTTACAAACATCGGTGAAACTATCCTATCCCTAACTCATGCTTAAAATTGAGTCTGTCCCACCTTAATAACTCCTGACCTTAGCGGTCTTCCATAGCAGACCATAGGCTCGTAGCACTCCATGGTACAGGTCCACGGTCCTCGGTTCATCTCCAGTGGCTTCCCCACGGTTCTGCGTCTTCTTGACCATTGATCCTGGGCTGCTGGCTCCTTCACGACCTGTTGATCCTGGCTTCTGATTGATCCTTGATCTTCTTCCCCCGGCAGCAACTGTTGTCTTCTTATCGCCTCTTGTACGTCTGGGATGCGCAGTTGTGTATCAGCGTATGAGCGTATATGCGGTCTAACATTAACCGCAAAGAAACACTGCATTATGTTCCGTATTTGTTTATGTCCATATTCCATTACTATCGCATAGCACCGTTCTTCCTGGTATTTTCCTGACGGAAAAGTTTTAAGCAAATCAACGTGCTAAACCGCACGCGCACCTCTGTCCTAGCAAATTGTATAGCCAAGTTCTATGCTAGTACATCATTCCTCCTGCTATGCTTACTACTGTTAGTGCTACTCACAATTACTGTTCTAGCTTCATCTAGCTTCGCGCCCTGTCCATCTGCAGATTAAATTCTGTCCACATAAAAGACCAATGAACGAGACTTCTAATTTCTGTAGTTTAGTCTCAGTTCACACAGTTCTAAGAGCAAGTTAGCAATCAAGCTTTATTGGATTTTCTCCTATAATGGGCGATCCTCGCTAGAGTGAGAATGTCTCTAATTCGAATAATAATTAACTGATTGATGTTCGATTTTACATTACGGTCTAGAAGTAACTGACCGGGATTTTAACCGTGCAGACAATGAAAGGTTTTCCAAATATCTAACACTGTTCAAAGATGCTTTGTTACAAGATAATGCTTCAGCGCGATCGACACACGTCACGTACCTTCACGAACAGAGTTGAGTATAGAGAGGGTTCCTGGCTGCGTCTGCTCAGTATCTATTAGCTCTATAACCCAAGCCAAGCCAATTTTTCCCCATCTGAGGCTCTAGAAATCCACTTGACTCCCTTGTGTGGAGTTAGTGTGGTTCTCACGGTACTTACTGTGAACACCTATTAATTACAGGAGACAATAATTAGGATAGCCATGCATATCAGATCACTCAATTTTTTTTTGATTTTCCTGTCATTTCATCTTCTCCAGATTCCGTCTGTAGGCGGAGATACGTCTCAAGTTTATTTTCTCGTCAGCCCTGTCCGTAGATTGGTATAAGAAAATCTCCTAGCATCAAGTGGCTTCCCTTGTCTCGGTCCATGTCACACACTGAACCACACCCGAAACGGATGCGGTAATTCTCACAAAAGCGCGCTATTGCTCCAGTTCGCGCCCTTTTCCTGTAGTCTCATATAATTATTCTCAAGGCGTTAAATATGGCCTCAACTGGCCCACGAACAGAATGGTTCAGTATACATATCAATAGGTTTCTAACGTAATTTCATAATCTTTATTTCCATCT
Source organism: Anabrus simplex (assembly GCF_040414725.1). Taxonomy (NCBI): domain Eukaryota; kingdom Metazoa; phylum Arthropoda; class Insecta; order Orthoptera; family Tettigoniidae; genus Anabrus; species Anabrus simplex. Next base: position 951,410,184 of record NC_090265.1, on the reverse strand, counting down.
GTCATCTGTCATCTGCCTGTTGACTCACTGACTCACTCATGATTCGAAATACCCATCGCGCCTTCTGCATTCTTCTATAACAACAAATTTCAAAAGCTTCTATTCTCTTTCTTTCTGAGCTAGTTATCGTCCACGTTTCACTTCCATACAATGCCACATTCCATACGAAATTCTTCAAAAAATACATTTCTAATTCCTATATCAATGTCCGAAGTAAGCAAGTTTCTTAATGAACTAAACTAAACTCTTACCTCATACCAAATGCTGAGAATGACGTCCTTTCGCAGCTAAACACTCATTGTACCGGGTAAACATATTTCAATTGACGCGATTTAGCTCAGTCACTGTATTGTTTCTTATTGCAGTTCGTATTTTTGCAGTAAGTTCCTCCGATTTGTGTGGATTTGCTTGATACTCTTTGTCTTTCAGGATGCCCCACAAATAAAAATCACAGAGTGTTAGACTTGAGAAGTGGGGGATTCATATACCAGCACTAATCACCTTATCTTCAAACACTTACTTAGACTAACTGTATCCATGAATCCTCTGCTGTTTGTACAGTTGAGGAATCTTATTAAAACCAAGACTATGATAGTTCTTCTCCCGTTAGCTGATTGAAAAATGGAATAAGAATGTCATTTCGGTACCGCTCTCCATTTACTCTATCCTCGTAAAGAAAAAAGACTAACTACGCGTGTTGCGCTAATCGCACACCAAACTACGATCTTCCAATCATAAAGAGGAGATGCAGAACACCACTAGCGTGTGTTACGAGTGTTGATATGCTCAATTAGGTGGAAGCAGGCCTCGTCTGTAAATAACAAAGGCCAGGGTCGATTGAATCTTCAGTCCCTGATAACAGAAACCACACGCAATAACGCACCCGTGCTGCGGGATCTGCTGGTTTTAAATTAAGAACACGTGTTTATTTGCAAGGTTTGAGTTTTAATAATTCTGTTAACACTGTACGTCTTCGCGTGTGTTTCTGGTTTAGCACTCAACCAGTAGTCTCAAACTTATTCACAAGCTCTTGAATTTAATTTCTAGAAGAAGGCAATTGCCCGGGGAACCTCCTGATAAATTCCGCACGAACGAGACGAGCCGATTCGTATTTATAATAACCTTTATACACTAAAATGCATTGCTGTAAAGGTAACTGTCTTCCCATTTTCACGAAAGAACGCGGGCTACTGACTACAGCGTGGGAAGTGAAGGACAGGAAGCGAGCCCAACAGCCAGGTGGGCCGACCGGCTTTGGCTCAGCCGTGCGTGAGAGGTCAGGTTTTAAACAGAAAACCCTGTATTAACTTCTGAAAATACTACAAGTTTGATTGTATTCAATATGTATGTCTACCTCTTAGTCCCTTTTCCTGATACGAGGTTGAGGGTGAAGTGAGATTAAATTATATGGCATGGTTTTTACGTCCGGATTCCGTTCCTGACGCCAGTCTCAGTTGAGGGACTAATGGAGATGAAATGATTGATAGTGAATGGAACTGGGGAAGGAGGTGGAAGGAATCGGCTATGGCCTATGAATAGGAATATCCCCGCATTTGCCTTGATGTGAAAGTTGGAAACCACAGAAACACATTCTCAGGACAGCCGACGGTGGGTTTCGAACCCACTCGTCACCCGAGCTTGGCTCTATAGCCATAGCGAGTTAACACACCCAGTCACTCCGCTCGTTAATTGTAATCAATATTAGTAGCCTAATTCCAAACGCAAAGCCATGGCAGGTAAAGCTTCCAATATAGGTAGACAAACACTCAGCGAGATTACTTAGTTTACCCCAGGAATGGACTTGGTGCGCATTACTGTTGTAGGCTAAGTGAACCCCAGAGTAATGTGCTTCTCAAGAAGTAGTAGTCTTCATGACTTTCAGCGTTCAGTCTGCGCCTCCGTAAATTAAATATTCGTTTCCATAATCCTCTGTTTAGCAATAGCTTCGTGGTCTTGCTTAGTTCTATATTTTTTATCATTACGTTATTATAAACCGAGCCTAACCTTCGCTGCCTTGCTCTCCATCTGCTTGACTTACCCTCCATGGTCTATCCTCCTCCATCCGTCTCACATGATTCCACCACGAAACCCTGTGAGTGTGGGTAGTAGAATACATCCACGGTATCCCCTTCCTGTTGTGAAAGGCGACTGAAGGGTGGCCGTGGGCTCTGAAATTGGAAGCATGGTTCGTTGACAACAGTTCCCCTAGCTGAGTCCATTTACTTGTGTCAGGCTCCTATCCGACCTCTCTTAGTCAGCTCTTGTTCTCTTCCTATCTCCACTACATTAGGATTAAGAAACCTAGGGAGAATTTCTTTCTCACGCCCTTTGTGGCTTTTGTCGTTCTATTGCTCATACCTTCATTCTTCGAAGTGTCGGACCTCGTCCATTTTCCTCCTGGTTAGTGTTATGGTTGCCCAGATGAACTTCCTCTTAAAATAGTAATCACCACCACCATGACCGGCTCCAGGGGTATAAGGTTAGCGTGTTGGCCTTTGGTCACAGGGGTTCTGGGTTCGGTTCCCGGCAGGGACGGGAATTTTAACCATTTTGGTTAATTCCGCTGGCACGGGGGCTGTTTGTATGTGTTGTCTTCATCGTCATTTCGTCCAACTCGTTGGCTGAACGGTCAGCGTACTGGCCTTCGGTTCAGAGGGTCCTGGGTTCGATTCCCGGCCGGGTCGGGGATTTTAACCTTAATTGGTTAATTCCAATGGCACTGGGGCTGGGTGTATGTGTTGTCTTCATCATCATTCCATCCTCATCACGACGCGCAGGTCGCCTACGGGAGTCAAATAGAAAGACCTGCACCTGGCGAGCCGAACCCGTCCTGGGATATCCCGGCACTAAAAGCCATACGACATTTTTTATCGTCATTTCAAGCTCATCACGACGTGCAAGTCGCCTACGGGAGTCAAATCAAAAGACCTGTACCTGGCAAGCCGAACTTGTCCTCGGACATTCACGGCACTAAAAGCCTTTCGCCATTATTTTTACCACCACCACCACCACTGACCGCACCACCGAAGCGTGTTTGCACGCACTGCTTCATCCATGAAGTTAATTCCTAAGTGAGCCTTTATCTCCTCATTCCTGCAATTCTTCCCATCTATTTGAATTAGGAATCATTTTCGCTACCAAAATGTATTTGGTAGTAGTATATCTACCGCTTAGTCCCATTTCCTGATATGGGCTCCGAGATGAAGTGAGATAGAGTCATGCGGCATGTTTTACTGCCGGATGCCCTTCCTGTCGCGAATCTCAGTCCAGGAGCTAATGAAGATGAAATTAATGATGGTGAACGAAATTGGGTAGGGAGGTGGAAGGAACGGCTGTGGCCTATGTGTGGGAACTGTTATTTTAAACCTGGAAGTGAAAATAGGGAGGTAGGTAGGGGTTATTCTGCCCGAAGGCAGGTCCGAACCTCCGCAGAGGTGTTCCTGAGCCGGAGTTTACGTGCGGTAGGGTGGCCAGTTCCTTTCCGCTCCTCCATTCCCTTACCCCCCACCAACAGCGCGTGGCAACCCATTCAACTCCTGACCACGCCCAATGTTGCTTAACTTCGGAGATCTCACGGGATCCGGTGTTTCAACACGGCTACGGCCGTTGGCAAGTGAAAATAGGAAACCACTAAAAACCATTCTCAGGACAGCGGACGGTAGGTTCGAAACCGCTCGTCTCCCGAATGCAGAATTTTGTTGTATAGCCGTAACATTACCATTCCGCTCGGTAGGAGTCACTATAATGAAATGTTGTTGTTGTTGTTTCCGTAAACCATCACTCAATTCTTATGCATTTTCCATTATTTTGTTACCTCCATCTTCAATTAAAATTCTGATCACAATGTCTACAGCAATATTGGAAGTGAGCGATGTGTTATTGGGTGGGGCTATTCCTGTGTTAACAAGCAGGGAAGGTTCGCTGTCCACAGCTTGTCGCAGGAAGTCCAAGCCCACCCAAACATGGCGCGCGCAAATATTGGTTCGGTATCGGGTTTGTGTGTTTGAATATACATGGGCCGTAGTGGCAGCTTCCACACTCTCCGGGCAGCTGACAGATGCCTCAAGACCACCCACCCCACGCCCACGACTACAGTAGGCCTACCATTTGTGTCTCTTGCCTGGCGTAGTTGATTAATGGCTATCTTTCTGTTGCTAAGATCGTGGGTTCGATCCCGGCTGACGTCGTTAACATTTGAGTGTGTTTAAATACAACAATCAGTGTTGTTATATTTGTGGCGAAGGTAGGGCTCAAAGGCCTTCACTTACACTTATCCACCACACCTATACATATGCAATTACAAATAGGCCTACAAGAAAAATAGAAATTATTATTGTTATCATTATTATTATTATTATTATTATTATTATTATTATTATTATTATTATTACTATTTGCTTTACGTCGCACTGACACAGATATGTCTTATGGCGACGATAGGATAGGAGAGGTCAAGGAAGTGGAAGGAAGCGGCCGTGGCCTTAATTAAGGTAGAGCCCCGGCATTTGGCTGGTTTGAAAATGGGAAGCCACGAAAAACCATCTTCAGGACTGCCGACAGTGGGGTTCGAACCTACTATCTCCCGAATACAAGAAGTAACTACTCTAAATCCAATCGCTCATCCCATGCATTCCTTCCTTCAAAAAATGATGATATCGGGCTTATTAAAAAACTTACTATTATTTTTCAAAGTAAAGTAAAAAAGAAGGAAAGAAATGGAGAAGTCCAGGATGACTTTTATTGAACAATTTGGACTAGGTATTTAGAATCGACCAGTTTCAAATACTTCTACGGTAGGCCCTACTGAAGTGAAACGAAATGGATTTTCTTATTATTTCGAAGAGTAATTTCCCATTTTTCAGTGCTGCGAGGGAGTTTGCCGTGTTATTAGGGGCGCGCAACTGTACTCTTCCATTCGGGAGATAGTGGGTTCGAACCCCACCATCGGCATTCCTGAAGATGGTGTTCCATGTTTTACCATTTTCACATAAGGCAAATGCTGAGGCTATTCAACAATTCAGTAAGAGTTACTCAGCAAATACTCACGGCAAGCTACCTTACAGATGCGACGAGAAGCAATACCCACACTGTATGCAGATTGGAAATAACAAGTATTATTATTATTATTACTATTTTCGAGCGAGTTGGCCGTGCGTTTCAGGGCGCGCAGCTATAGTCTTGTGTTGGGGAGATAGAGAGTTCTATAGGCAGTCCTGAAGGTGGATTCGGGTGGTTTCCTATTTTCACACCAGGCAAACGCTGGGGCTGTACCTTAATTAAGGCCACGGCCGCTTCCTTCCCATTCCTAGACCGTTCCCATGCCATCGTTGCCGTACGACCTAACTGTGTCGGTGCGACGTAAAGCAAATGGTAAAAAAAATTAAAAAACAAGAAAACTTCTTCTTCTTCTTGGCTTATTTCCAATTTCCTGGGAAAGCCATTTTATGCGGACTCAGCCCACTGTTACGGCTGTATACCCCTCTTGACGCTAACCCTATGTAGGCCTATTCACTATTGTCTGTTTCTATGATGGGTGGCAGTTAAGTATGTTGCGTGTAGATGCGGATAAAACTAAAACAAACGTCCAATCTCCGAAATGGAGAAATTAACTGTGCGCATTTAAAATCCCCGTCCCGGCCTGGAATCGAAACCAGCGCCCTCTGAACCGAGGGCCACAACGCTGACAACTTCAGTAAAGGATCTAATATCACTTCAAAGTTACACTGACTTTAGCAAATTTTATTCTGAAAGAGAACTACTTTTTTTTTTTTTTTTTTTTTTTTGCCTGCTAATCATAAAAGAGATATTCAAAATGGTGTCACTGAGTGCAGAGATTATGAAGGAGGGGTTGTAAACAGCAGTGTGTTTTGCGAGCGTGGTAAGAGAGGAGCCGGATCTTGTATTGTAGTCAGGACAGGACGAAATGTAACAAACAGGCGACTAGAGATATTTGGGAAAGTTTGTGGGAAGTAGTTTGTGTAGAAATGATACTAGGCTACCGGGCGAGATAGCCGTGCGGTCAGGGGCGCGCGACTGTCAGCTTGCATCCGGGAAATAGTGGGTTCGAATCCCACTGTCGGTAGCCTTAAAGATGGTTTCCCATGGTTTCCCATTTTCACACCAGGAAAATGCTGGGGCTGTACCTTAATTAAGGCCATGGTCGCTTCCTTCCAACTCCTAGGCCTTTCCTATCCCATCGTCGCGATAAGACTCGGTCACAGATTGAACCTCGAAAGAGGGGGAACCCGGAAAACCCTGTCTTGACGAACAGTCCTTGACGTTGTCCTGTGTTCGGCTGTCACTCCGAGGATATTATCAAGTACAGCGAGGGCTTCCTGCTGCTTTAACCTTATTAACTAATGCAGGAAGCTTTCGTAGAAGTGACGGCTCCTCCTCGCCGTCACCCGTGGCGGCCATCCAAAGAGTTCGTGCGCTTCGCCGCTCCCGGAATCCTTTCGGACGCGCACCCTACATGTTGTCTCGTGTATATGCTAACATCTCCGAAGATTCAGCTATTCCCAAGACTCGGTCGCATATTGAACCTCGAAAGAGGGGGAAGCTGGAAAACCCTCTCTTGCAGAACAGTCCTTGACGTTGTCCTGAGTTCGGCTGTCACTCCGAGGATATTATCAAGTACAGCGAGGGCTTCCTGCTGCTTTAACCTTATTAACTAATGCAGGAAGCTTTCGTAGAAGTGACAGCCCCTCCCCGGCGTCACCCGTGGCGGCCATCCAAAGAGTCGGTGCGCTTTGCCACCCCCCACAGAAATCCTTTCGGACGCGCACCTTGTATGTTGCCTCGTGTACATGCTAACATCTCCGAAGGTTCAGCCCTTTCCGAGACTCGGTCGCAGACTGAACCTCGAAAGAGAGGGAATCCGGAAGACCGTCTCTTGAAGAACAGTCCTTGACGTTGTCCTGAGTTCGGCTGTCACTCCGAGGATATCACCAAGTACAGCGAGGGCTTCCTGCTGCCTTAACCTTATTAACTAATGCAGGAAGCCTTCGTAGAAGTGACGGCCCTCCCCGTCGTCACCCGTGGCGACCATCCAAAGAGTTGGCGCATTTTGCCGCCCCCGAAATCCTTTCGGACGCGCACCTTGCATGTTGCCTCGTGTATATGCTAACATCTGCAAAGGTTCAGCCCTTTCCGAGACTCGGTCGCAGACTGAACGTCGAAAGAGAGGGAATCCGGAAGACCGTCTCTTGAAGAACAGTCCTTGACGTTGTCCTGAGTTCGGCTGTCACTCCGAGGATATCACCAAGTACGGCGAGGGTTTCCTGCTGCTTTAACCTTATAAATTATTTCCCAAATATGGTCGATAGAAATGATGAAAGTGAGGAGCCGCCACAAGTGGAAGCAGTGCCAACCTCAACTAGGGGAATCGTGGTCGCCAACCCACGCTCTCAAGTTGAGAGCCCCTGAACCATTTTGAATAAATAGTTTGTTTTAAACATACTATGCACAAGAAAATTAAACATTTAACTTTCACACATCCTTTTTGGTTTTTCCATAAAATCTTTTGGATTTTTTTTTTTTTTTTTTTTTTTTTTTTTTTTTTTTTTTTTTTTTTTGTGCTGTCTAGCAGGTGATGCATGGAACTGTGTTGCCCGGACTGTGAACAAAGTTAGTGGGGATCCACGTTGTGCTTTCCATATCGCAGGCAAATCTTGTAATGGATTGCCGTTGTTTTGTACAGATAGCGACGTTCAAAATTGCTTCCTTTCCACACTCGGGTAGTCATGCCTGCAGTTGGGTACAAAACTGGCAGTATTTCATTCGTTTTCCTCGCATTTTCCTCTACGGTTGTTCCATTTGCTGAAGGTTGTGTGACGACATCGTCTCTTCAAAGAATGATGTTTTCGTTTTTGCCTTATTTGAAGTTAGCTTGTTCTATCTGGCGCAAATTTCCATTGTACCGGGCGAGTTGGACGTGCGCTTAGAGGCGCGCGGCTGTGAGCTTGCATGTGGGAGATAGTAGGTTCGAATCCCTCTGTCGACAGCTCTGAAGATGGTTTCTGTGGTTTCCCATTTTCACACCAGGCAAATCCTGGGGCTGTACCTTAATTAAGGCCACGGCCGATTCCTTCCAACTCCTAGGCCTATCCTATCCCATTGTCGCCATAAGACCTATCTGTGTCGGTGCGACGTAAAGCCCCTAGCAAAATAGCAAATTTCCATTGTGTCCGCAACCACAGTGGATCTTATATTAACTGAATGCGGACTGCACAGTAAATGACCTTTTCAACAATGAATATTTCTTATCTTAATGTTGACAATGGAACACCAAATGCATTGTGACTTTAGCGTGTAGATCTCTCCAAATGCTATTGTTTCCAACCAATCTCTGAGGATTAAATCGTAAGGTCTAACGAATGAAGTTTTCTCTAATATTGTTTTATATTAGGGGATTGTCGACTTGGGCAGTATCGTCCTCTCCTTTAGTATTCCATATCTGATATATGTATTATCCAAGAATGCAGCTCAGTCACTATAACACCATGCTCAGTGAACCATGGTTACAATTTGTCGCAAGTACTACAAGTTTCGTTTCCCGACACAATAATGGGCTGTACTCAGTGGTGGTACTAGGTTTGTACGTTTCCTTAGAAACTGTTTCATCGTTTCAGGCTTGTGAAAGCCAGAAACTGAACCGTACTTATTTTCAGTTATTCAGAATCTTGCCTTCGGGATGTACAGGCCGTATTGTAGCTTTCACAACAGACATTTGTCACACATAATCAAAATACTCCCCAATAGCTACAGGATATGTTCCCATCTTGTAAATGCAAACAATTGTACAGAACGTAACCACAGTTGGTCTGAGGAACCCGTTTGGAATAATGTACATCATTGTGCAACTTTCTTATTTTTAGAAGTGGAATTCAGATTCATCCATATACATTAGGTTGGTACCTCTCTGTGCGCTATATTGAATGCTTCCAATCTTTCAGTTGCAAGAGCTATTCCGATAACACAAACAAATACAGGGCAGGCTCCCAAAAACCTCGGCGTGGTATTGACGGTTGAATTTTCCTCATGCGTGAGTAATTTCCTCCTGCAAAATCTACCAACCTTAATGGAAATCAATTTCTAAAACATTTTTGTCATGTACACCTTTTCGATAGGGGGATTAATAAGGGAGTTACAATTAACGAAATGTGTTACAGTCTAAGTCCTAGTGGATATAGCCCGAAAGCGGTTGCGTGTAGAGCAGATTTCTTATCTACATAAAAAAGTCGTAACGACCGAGTATCTCAACATTGATTATCTTGGCGAAATTGTCTTGTAGTTGCCCTTTTTTCGTGTAATAGGCCTAATGACTATCACATATTTTTAGCTTTGGTGTCTGTTTATCTGGTTGTTGGTTTGTCTGTTTGTCTGAGTTTTTAAAACTGAAAAACTGCTGGATATATTTCAACAAATCTTCATATTTAGAATCCACTAGGACAAGTTTCCCACCAGCCGCATTATGCATTTCAGGTAGAACATCTATGTTGAATCACAGAAGATAGTAGTTTTTGAAACCTGCAGTATTTTGAGGAAAGTGCTGAATAGTGAGTGATTTGAAGGATCAATAACGGAAGAAAATCAAAGGATGCATGTTATTTCACTACTCTTAGATATTAAACCCACTGAATGTAACTGAACACCGAGGAAATATCATCATCAGCTACGTATATAAGATCGTAACGATCACGTCTCCCTACAATCATTACATGAGCAAAATGTTCTTACAATTATTTGTTTCATACGTGATAATGATGGTCCAAATATTTTTTCCCTTTGGTGTCAGCCTGTCTGTCTGGTTACCTACCTGTCTTTGTTCCTAAAACTGGAAAACTGCTGGACATATTTCAACCAAACTACGTATTTGGAATCTGCTCATTTAGGATTGGGTTATCAGGTTCCTATGACGTCAAGGTATTTGGCGTTAGGTTCATAGGAAGATTACCGTACTTACGCGAATAATATCCGCCGCTGAATAATCCCCGCACCCTAATTTTAGGAAGGATCTGCGGTTACACAAAGCATAACTGCACACCCAACATCTAAAACTTGGTGAGCAGGAGCGTGCTGCCAACCTTGACGCAAATAAAACCGGCACCCCAATTTCGTGCCTCAATTCTTTTTTGTTAATATGCGGGGATTATTCGCGTAAATACGGTATTCCCTAATATCTTCGTTAAATTCGGCCTATCAAAAGATTGTTTTTATCAAAACTTTAGGAAAATGTTATTTCCGATATTTTATGCCCTATACGTACTTATCTTAAGACGGATAATAACGGAGATGCTTACGAAGAATTGAAATTTTGGTATAAGTTCCGTGGAACACTTGGCGCATGTCTCTTCAAGCTGGGTTAATGGGAGGAACTAAAGAGCCGCTATACTCTTTTCGATAGAGCAGATAATAAAGGAGGTGTCATCAATGATGGGTTTAATAGGTCTTCAGTCACAGCGCCACGCCAGGGGTCAGAGAAACAATATGTAACTGAGAAGCAGGCAGAATATCGCACACTCGGGCCAGGAACTGTACCGTACAATGAACTCTGTGATCTACCTCATTCTGTCTCGACTTTGTTCAGCTTTATCGTACTTCTCGTTACTGCCACGTACTTTCGGAGAAAAATATCAGTTTAACATGCTGTATTGAACATTTGAATACAGGCATGTAACTTCGCGGGGGCGGTAGAATAACACCCACGGTATCCCCTGTCTGTCGTAAGAGGCGACTAAAAGGGGCCCCAAGTCTCTGAACTGTGGAGCGTGGGTTGACGACTACGGGGCCCTTATCTGAGTCCTGGCATTGCTTCCACTTACTTGTGCCAGGCTCCTCACTTTCATCTATCCTATCCGACCTCTCTTGGTCAACTCTTGTTTTTTTCCGACACCGTCACTATTAGGTTTGCGAGGGCTAGGAAGTCTTTCATTTTCACGTCCTTCGTCGCCCTTGTGTTTCTTTGGCCGATATCTTCATTTTTCGAAGTGTCGGATCCCTTTACCCTCTGATAAATGAAATGAAATGGCGTATGGCTTTTAGTGCCAGGAGTGTCCGAGAACAAGTTCGGCTCGCCAGATGTAGGTCTTTTTGTTTGACTCCCGTAGGCAACCTGCGCATCGTGATGAGGATGAGAGGATGATGAAGACGACACATATACCCAGCCCCCGTGCCAGAGAAATTAACCAATTATGGTTAAAATACCCGACCCTGCCGGGAATCGTAACCAGGACCTCTGTGACCAAAGGCCAGCACGCTAACCATTTAGCCATGGAGCCGCACTTTCCCTCTGATTAGTGTTATATAGAGGATGGTTGCCTAGTTGTACTTCCTCTTAAAACAACAATCACCACTACCACCACCACAACCACCTTCGCATAAATTCATGATAGAAACGTGTATTCCATTGCAAATTCCCGTGCGAATAACGGGTACAAATGCTAGTTATTACTAAATTTGTTCAATCCGCCAGAGTCACGACGGGCTCAGACAGTTAAGTATCCATGGGGTTGGTAGAGATCACCCGACGTTCCTTTGCAATGTATCACATGGCCTAGCTTGTGTTTTTGATAGATCAGTAACCTAATTTTGTAATATAAATTGTGAAAACTTTAAGTGCTTGGGAATCGAACTGATGCAGAATTCAAGATTGGACATGGAGATCAGTAAAAGGATACAACATGGAAATGCATCTTACCAGAGAGTGAGAAACATTTCTTGAAGAAGGAAGTTTCAAGGAAGTGTTATTATCCCATACTGTCATATACAGAAGACTCCTGGACATTGACTAAAAGACAGGAGAGTAAAATGTAAGCCAGTAAGATGATTCTTTAAGTTGATGGAAAGACAAGAATAGACGGAGGATGTCTGAAAAGAAATCAGAGTGGAAAAGCTTTCGGACAGAATGGAGTGAAATAAAATGAGATATTCTGGAGAACTTAAGAGGATGGAAGAAGGTAGAATATTGAAGCGATGATGGAGGCTAATACTGAAGGGAGGAAAACAAGAGGTAGACCCAGACCAAGGTGGTAAGACTCGATCAAGAACAGTATAGTAAGAGGGCACCTGGGTTGAAACACAGCAAGGAGCAACAATGGTGGGTGGATAGAGGAAGATGGAAAAAGTGCCATAAACATCCCTGGAAACATCGCTGGAGCCAGGAAAGGAAAGTTGGCGATGATTATTACAATGAAAATTATACTACAATAATACTAAGAATAACAATAATGGCGGGTGGCATCCGAAAGGCCCTTCTCAGTTGTGAAATTTGTTTACACTTAACATCGAGGATTCAAACCTACCAGTAAAAGACAATTCCGGCTGAAAATCGAGCTACTATAAGTATATTACATCGTCTTCAGTAATGACACATGACGTCGGGATCCATCAAAATTTGTTCCAGCTTGTAATTTAAGGAACATATTCTGGTGAGTTTTATAGAAGCAAGTCTGCCCTGTGCTATGAGTGTGACATTTCTATTAAGCAGCCTCATTTACAACATAATAATGTTTCATGGATTTACAGGTGGACTGTTCCGAGGGATTTGTCATGAAAACATTTAGTACATGATCAGCACATTAGTTGATGATTACCGGGCGAGTTGACCATGCGGTTGGGAGCGCGCAGGTGTGAGCTCGCATCCGAGAGATAGTGGGTTCGAACGCCACTGTCGGCAGCCCTGAAGATCGTTTTCCGTGGTTTTCCATTTTTACACCAGGCAAATGCTGGGACTATACCTTAATTAAGACCACGGCCGCTTCCTTCCCATTCCTAGGCCTTTCCTGTCCCATCGTCGCCATAAGACCTATTTGCGTCGGTGCGACGTAAAACAGACAGCAAAAAAAAAAGAAGAAGTAGATTATTTCCAACAATCAAGTTAGTTTAAGGACATAAAGGACTTGCGAAATGAAAACTACAATGATTAACCGTAATGTTGTTACGTGGCGTTGGCAATCGAAGTTATTGGGATAGAAATGCATACTCCTCTATGGAAAATATATTGACTTTAATTGCCGATTTAGAGGTATGGAGAATGTTACATAGGTTAATAATGTTAAAATGATTAATCCTAAAGACGACTTTCGTGGATATTCGCCAAAATAACGTCGTTAAATAAAAATGCGGAAAGATGGAGCAGTCCAACTGACGTTCCTTAACTGCGAGGAATAATAGTCATTACTTTTATATCCATAGGCTAGCATTTAGATATATAGCAGAACTTACCACAATACTTTTGTATTCTGATGTTAATCTTGAGATTAAAGGTCATTGTTCAGTTAGAGTTTTAAAATTCTTCAAAGAAGGGAGCGTGTTTGAAACGTAAAAGTCTTATTTGTTCTAATTATATACCCGGTGTATATAATATAAATATTTTGACTTAAATATATTTAAATTTTAATTTCAATATATAGTTTCAGATTGTAGCCTCCGTTGCTCAGGCGGCAGAGCGCCGTCGTCTCATCGCTGGATACCGTGGTTAAAATCCCGGTCGCTCTATGTGAGATTTGTGCTGGACAAAGCGGAGACGGGACAGGTTTTTCTCAAGGTATTCCGGTTTTCCCTGTCATCTTTCATTTCAGCAACACTCTCCATTAACATTTCATCTGCCAGTCATTTATCATTGCCCCAGAGGGGTGCGATAGGCTTTGGCAGCCGGCACAATTCCTATCCTCGCCGCTAGATGGGGGGTACATTCATTCCATTCCTGACCAAGACAAATGACTGGAAACAGGCTGTGGATTTTCATAGTTTCAGATTACATTTCATTCACAGCTTGCACTAGAATTTTTAATAACATTTTTAATAAATGTAATAAATTTTAATAAAAATTCAGTGAGAGAAAAGTATTTTGAGTAAATTAGCTCTACTTGGTGAAGTGTTCATTGCACAGGTAACACTTAGCTTCATACGTTGGTCTTAATGATTCCTACTTGCCAGTGTTTAAATGTTAAAGTTCAGATTATCTTGGAAAAAATGTGTTGTGTTGCTGCCATGTGGCAAATATGACTCCACCTAAAGGATTACTCAATGAAATAAAATTTAGGGGTAATAAATACCCGAAAATAGAAACGGAAAACTAAGATAAAAGTGCTAATTGAACGGTGGTTGTAGGGAGCTTTACCGTAATACAGACTTAGGTGATTCAGTCAAACTTGTACTTGTAATGTCATTTCTGCTTCAGGCATATCTCCACTTTATGCTAGTTGTTCTACAGTGAAACTGATAATTGAAAATGAATTTGTAAGTAAATCTTAACAATATCAGAATTCATCACATTATTCTTTAATAGATTTCAACGTAGTGTTCTCAGATTTGCGTCAGCTTGTTAGTTGTAGTGGGAGGCAATACGCGATTTCTGAAAAATGCAAAAACTTTGAATTGATTTCCTGAAATGAAGGCTACAAACAACAGAAGAAGCAGAATATTGGTGTCAGAGACAAAGTTATCGCGCTTTGAGCAACTCCTTAGTTTTGTCGCGGTCTACAGGGAATTCGTGAAATGATAGTGTTCATTTGCTCTATTTCCTGTTCAAGGTACAAAAAGGCACACAGCAATACGTGTTCGAATATTTCCAAACACAGTTAAAGAAAAACAAATTACTACATTACACATTAAATATAATTAGCGCATAAATTAAAATTCCTATTTAGGATGAATTTAGGCGAGAAATCACTTTGAACCACTCTATATTTTTTCTTGTTTATAGAAAATTTCTGGTTGAAGTACAAAAAGGCGCACAACAATATCGCATATTCCAAGATTTGTAAACACCACCCTATCAAATATAAAATAAACTAATTAGCGCATAACTACCAGCTCTCAATAACAAGCCAACAAACACATTGCGAACACATTACCAACACTTACAACAGCGAAACAATATAACTGAAATTGGAAATGCGGTAATTTGCGGTATAGAGCTGGACTTAGAAGGCCAGCGCTCCAGCGGCACTATGGTGAAAATTTCCAATTACAGCTTTATGCTGGGCTTCACAAGCGATTGTTTACGTCCGTATAAGGAGCGGAACGAGGGATCCAGTCGGCCGTGGAATGAATTTCGAGCTTGTGAACACTGACTGCAGATGGCAGAACCTGTACAGAACTGAAATTCGCCCGTTGCTTGGGACAAACCAGTATTCCACTGTACCCCTCAATTTTGTTGCTCACTCACTTGTTGCTCTAAAAGTTTACCTTTGAAGTTATTATCTTGCACAACGCCAGTTCTGTTCTTCTTTCTGCCGTTATCCATATATACGAGCTTGAACCATTGCACATGTCCTTTAACCGTGATCTTTTCAATTGGTCTCCTTGTGCGCATGCGATTTTTCTCCTGTCCAGGTCGAGAGCTCGTGGCTTTTACCTGTTAGAACTCAAATGTTCGATATGGCTATTCTGATCTTGTAAACTCGCGCACTTAGAAATGTGAGATAGGCATTGCCCATTTCTCATGGTTTTCAGACGACAAGACGAGGCGTCGGTTCCAGTATACACCTGATAATACTTTGTGAGAGCAATCCATAGTCAGATGTGACAAGAAATTTTAAGTCCGGTTACTTATCTGAAGCCAACCCCTCCCTCTTTCTCACGCGGGCTTAGGACCGGCAATAACGAAGTTATAATAATAATAATAATAATAATAATAATAATAATAATAATAATAATAATAATAATAATAATAATAATAATAATAATAGCAGGGCTAACTCACTCAGATGCTAGATCGCTGACTTTCGGAGCGCTAGATGGTGGGTACGATCCCAGCTAAAATACGCCACTCTCATTAGTCTGAAGTCACTCTAACTCCTCCCATATGTTTTAGACGATAATGGGATGGGAAAGGGCTGAGAAAGTAGCAGCTCTGGCTTTGATTGAGGTATTTCCCTGCTGTGGAAATGGGAAACCACGGAAATCCATATATAGGGCTGCCAAACAGTTCGTGACCTGAACAGCCAATTTGCTCGGTTATAACACCTATTCATGCTTGCACTAAAAATGATTGTCATGCTTGTAGAGGAAATTTGAAGTATAATCAAATAGAAATAATCTCTTCTGAGTTTCTAGCTATGCTGAAGTAGGGGTAGTCTGTTCTGTGTGACCAATGAGTTCTCGAAATGTGTCAAAATCAAATAGGGATGACTTTTAAAAGCTTGCCAAAGTCTCCGATATCGAATACAAGCAGTGGTGTGTTAAGATTCCTGCCATGGTTCAAGTGTTTACGATATGGCAAGCGGGCAGACATTTGGTCAACACAACAGCGGATGAGTTACGTGGTGAGGTGTAGCCGTGTTTGTTCTAGGCTCGAGAGAGGGTGGGCCTCGTGTTGGACCAACACAATGACCAAAGAATCTGCAGATGGGGGACGAAAATGCTTTCTCCAAAACAAAAATCAACAAGACTTCATAACAAAAGCGGTGCAGACTCCACCTTTCCCGTGGTGCTCAATAATGTTACACAATGTTCGTCTTCTCCAGGATGTCCATCACCAACATCATCGTTAACTGAACGGAAACATAATGACGCAGGTGTAGAGCATGAATCTCACTTATACATGTAATAATAATAATAATAATAATAATAATAATAATAATAATAATAATCCACAGCCTGTTTCCAATTTCAGCCGGGTAAGGAATTGAATGAATGAAGCCCCTTCTACCGGCGAAAATAGTAACTGTGCCGGCTGCCGAAGCCTGTCACACTCCACTGTAATGTAATTTCGTGTGGCTATTTCTAGCCGGGTGCAGCCCTTGTAAGGCAGACCCTCCGTTGAGGGTGGGCGGCATCTGCCATTTGTAGGTAACTGCGTGTTATTGTGCTAGAGGATAGTGTTATGTGTGGTGTGTGAATTGCAGGGATGTTCGGGACAGCACAAACACCCAGCCCCCGAGCCACTGGAACTAACCAATCAAGGTTAAAGTGATGTGGCACCTTGAATGGCGCGTAACCTGTAGCGAGTATCCAGCTTGCAATTTAGATTAACACTATAAAAATATGCATAGACCACTGGACTAATAAGACGTGGCAGTGACTCATGATATCCCATGTGATTTGCAAACTAATGTAGCCGCTTACATTTTCTGCCATGTGTTACATCCATGTTATTCGTTGAGGATTTTCCATTTGTTTCTGCAAATCACTGCGTACTTGTTGATAAAATACAATAAAGATTTCAGTATTAATTAATGATGAAATACAACAAATACTTAAGTATTAATCTATTCAGTCTTGTAGAAATATGTTCGTGTAATTACCGTCTCCTTATTCATTCTGTAAAAGGACTGAAACATTTCCGGATATATATTTGACTCTTTTAACACACTGAAGGCATCACGCAGGCCTATACCTACATCAGATTGCCAGCACAGGTTTACTCGGAACCACCTATTACTATGCTGTTCATTACTAACATTAATTACGTTTACTAAGTCAGAATGTGTTCATCTTCCCAGAAAAATATGCTGCAAGCTATTGCCTTTGATAGGCGTTCTGCCTTAGGCTTATTTCACACTCATCCGGCTTGTCGGCTAACCAACATCTAGCCGACTCCGACAAGAATGTGAATCCTTTCCACATACGCCCAACAAGCTCACGGCAGCAGTTGTGTACATATCGCGGGTTGGGATGGTTCGCAATAAATCATTAGTGTTTATGGTTATGTATAGGTGTTTGAAGGAAAGGAGAAGTTTTAAAACTATTTTAGGATGAGCGTGCAAACGCTTGACGAACTATATACATGAAAACCTACAACATGTTTTCTAGTCAATGACCGCGTCAGGAATGGGATGCATGAAGCCCCCAACTTGCGGCGAGGAGAGAAATTGTGCCGGCTGCCGAGGCCTGTCGCACTCCTCTGGGGCAATGATTAATGACTGACAGATGAAATGAAATTATAATGGAGAGTGTTGCTAGAATGAAAGATGACAGGGAAAACCGGAGTAGCCGGAGAAAAACCTGTCCCGCCTCTGCTTTGTCCAGCACAAATCTCACATGGAGTGATCGGGATTTGAACCACGGTATCCAGTGGCGAAAGGCAGGCGCACTGCCCGTATGAGCCACGGAGGCTCCGACGAACTATATATAATAATGAAATACTCCATACAGCGCCCCAACACATCCTTCAGAGAATGTATCTTGCTTATTCAGATGTTGGTAGTCACAATTAGGTGAGTGGAACAAAATTATGCTCTTTTATTTTTATTACTAATGTTACAAATGTATGTATACAACTAATTTACCAAGAATACAACTTACAAATTAAATGAGTCTTCTGATGAAGCTTCAGAAAATTCTGATGTATTTGGGCAGGTGGAAGCTGTCTCTATAACGTTTTCTTCCTCATGTTTATACTACTGTACATTAAAACGGGTCGGTCATGTGTACAGTACTGACATAATCAGTATTTCGATATCAAGTTCCACTATGAGAACAAATAATACACAAGAGCGTGAATTGATTCTACACAGAACACAAACAAAACAAAGAAACACAACACTCCAAGATTTCAGACCGCTGCTAGAAGTGAACTCCTCCACAGACTCACACTGGCTTTGCCAGCACTAACAGTGAGGGCTGTCGGCTTCCTACTACAATAGCACAGGAACAGGGTGTTGTTTTTAAGACGGCTTTTATCGGGCTAGTATGAAACGTCTCGTACACTTCTCTTCCTGACAATCGGAATCGGTTACCCGACACCCAGGTAAATGTGAAATAAACCACATTGTACCCTGGCGACAGGAGATTGCGAGTATGACCAAACCAATGAGTCAAAGCTATTCACCGAGCTCGATAGCTACAGTCGCTTAAGTGCGGCCAGTATCCAGTATTCGGGAGATAGTGGGTTCGAGCCCCACTGTCGGCAGCCCTGAAGATGGTTTTCCGTGGTCTCCCATTTTCACACCAGGCAAATGCTGGGGCTTTACCTTAATTAAGGCCACGGCCGCTTCCTTCCCAGTCCTAGTCCCTTCCTGTCCCATCGTCGCCGTAAGACGTATCTGTGTCGGTGCGACGTAAAGCCAATAGAAAAAAAAAAGCTATTCACACCTTGCAATTTCTGGAGATTCACAGATGGAGGATATCGTTCGATTAATAACATTTTCAACAATAGTCACCATGATCACCGCTATGCCACTTCAGAAATGTATCTCCGTAAGTTCTTTCTTGACAAATTAAGTGGTAATATAACGTCCAGAGATGTATCAAGTATCCTACTTCACTCGCAACATCTATCGTTGTAAAACACAATGCAAATACAAGAATTGAAAGCTTGATTGTGTAGCACCTTCTCTGCATTTTTAATTCTCATTCTGCAGCGTCATGAAGGCACTGCAGAGAACATATGAGGGTTCATTAAATACGGAAGTTAAAAGCTGATTTTCATATTACTGAGCTACAGCTGTGACAGAGTAGCAAGTGAAAGCAGAAAACACCGAGGCGTTGAAAGGTGTGTTTATCATAGTGAAAGTGGAACTACAAATACTTATAAACTGTGAGGTCGCTGTCGTAAACATTTCCAAAGGCTGACCTCATCAAATGATAATACACAAAATTACCCAAGATGAGTTTCAAGTTCCTTTTATTAACTAGCGAACGAGCTGAAAAAATAAATAGTGGCGAGGCCTGTTTCTTTCACGAAAATGTAGGGGAAAATTAAGTGCACTTTGTGAAACTGTAATAATAATAATAATAATAATAATAATAATAATTGTATGGCCTCAGCTACCGTGTGCAGACATTTCAATTTGACGCCATCTGGCTATCTGCTCGTGAATTTCGACGTTCCGTTTTACTCTAGGCCCACTAGATGGCAGACCGAGTAAACCGAAACTCTCTTGGGCGTCTATGGCTGAGATTTAATGAATTTTGTCGGGTAAACACCAGATGTGTTACCAGAGATCTTTTACATGCCGACATCGTACGACATGGAGTATCGAACCGACTTTTTTCCGCCCTTCAAAAATCCGACTACCTCTGCCGGATTTGAACCCGCTATCTTGGGATCCGGAGGCCGACACTCTACCGCTGATCCACAGAGGCAGCTTGTGAAACTGTAAAATAGTATGAGGGTCATTGGATAGACATCCTGAGCTGGAGTTAGCACGAGATGGGGTGATTCATTTCTTTCTATTCCTCAATCCGCTACAGCATCAGAGAGGTTGTTTATTTAGCAATTAAGAGGGATTCACCCGAAATCTGAAGACAATATTAGTAAAAATAAAATATTAAGCTATCCCACTAGTATGTCACTTTCTTGCCCAGTGAGGAAAGCAATGGCAAACTACATCACTCATCATCTTGTCTAGTATGCCTCATTTTGCCGCTGTCATCGGTTTTTTTCGATTTCCCTATAACCACATAATCTTGGGTTGTGCCATTTGAGGATCCAACCAACCCCTAGGATGATAACCTAACAGACAGATCCCACTAGTATTAACAGATGATGATGATGATGATGATGATATTTATTTAAGTTCCTTCATTGATCTACCCCCTGTGGGTGAGCGCGGGTGAATAACACCCACGGTATCCCCTGCCTGTCGTAAAGGGGCGACTAAAAAGGGCCTCAGGGGCTCTGAACTTTGGATCGTGGGCTGGCGACCACCGGGCCCTCAGCTGAGTCCTGGCATTGCTTCCACTTACTTGTGTCAGGCTCCTCACTTTCATCTATCCTATCGACCTTCCTTGGTCAATTCTTGTTCTTTTCTTACTCCGACACTATTAGGTTCCTGAGGGCTAGGGAGTCTTTCAATTTCACGCCGTTCGTGGGCCTTGTCTCTCTTTGGCCGATACTTTTATTTTTCGAAGTGTCGGATCCCTTCCGTTTTTCTCTCATTGGTGTTATATGGAGGATGGTTGCCGAGTTGTACTTCCTCTTAAAGGAATAATCACCATCAGCACCACCACCACCACCACCATCATTGATCTAGACTTCAAAAGTGAACAGGGTGACGGGAAGTTACTCCACATCAATATTTTAACGTGCGAAAAATCATTGGCATGGGATTGTTGCATTTGGACACTCCTATATGTCACCGACAGCAGCCAGGTCGAACTTACTATATTGGGAATAGAAGGACGATGATCAACCGACTGCGCCACTGACGTCTTCTGTATCATCAGATGCTACTGCTACTTTATTATTATTATTATTATTATTATTATTATTATTATTATTATTATTATTATTATTATTTGTCGTTTAGGCCTACTGAGGACCACGGGGCTCGTATCTACTCTTGGGTAAAGTTGTTGCTTTCTTCTTCCAATACTCCTTCATTTGTTGACTATGAGCCAGCTTTCTCTCTTCGGTCCACTTAGTTCCTGTAGTCTTCTTACGTGTAAGGGACGTTGGGAAAACTCCGTGTCGGATGGCTTGACGGAACAGTAGTCGGTCATGAGTTTGTTCCAGTGGCATATCTAGTTGTTCCATATCTGACTTAACTGACGTGATCCATTTGTTCTTAGAAGCCTTGTCTCTTCCTGTTACTGTGAATATCCTGTTGGAATCCAGACGGGCCAAGTGTCCATAAAGGGTCAGGCGCCTTTTCCTTATAGACGTGACGATGTCCTCCTGGTGTTCATACAGTTCATCATTATGGCCGATTCTGTAAGTGCCTCCTTCCTCTCTGATTGGTCCTAATATCCTCCTCAGGATCTTCCTCTCTTTTAACTCCAGCTTTCTTAGTGGGCCCTTCCTAGTCATTACAAGGCACTCAGAAGCATACAGGACAGATGGTTTGACTACCGAGTTGTAGTGTCTGAGTTTGAGGTTCTTGGAGAGGCACTTAGATGAATAGATACTACGACACGAGTGATAAGCCCTTTCAAACTTGGTACATCTGGCATCTATGGCTGGGTTCTCGCTCTGATTCGCAGAGATCCATTCTCCTAAGTACTTAACTGCAGGTACTTTTCGTATGGTAGCGTCTGTGAGAGGAATTGTAGAAGGGGCCTCCTTGATATTGGTCATAAATTCCTTCTTCTGGATGCTGATTTTCAGACCAGTCTTAACCGCTACACAATAAAGACTCTGTAAGTTGTAGGTAGCCTCCTCTATATTGTTTGCCAATAGAATGACGTCATCGGCAAAGGCTAGGCAGGGGACAATGAGGTTGTCTCTCTTGTACCCAAGCTTCAGTCCAGCTCCCTGTGGTAGCATCGTTCTCCATGCTCTAATGATCTTTTCCAGGACACGTTGCAAGAGAATGCAGGAGAGACCATCACCCTGTCTAACTCCTGTTCTGATTGGAAAGCTTTCAGATAGTTCACCTCTGAACCTGACCTTGGACGTCGTGTTCCTCAGAGTGGCTTGAATCAATCGTAGGGTCTTCCCATCCAGACCAAGTTCCCATAGTATGGAGAAAAGGGTGTCTCTGTGCACAGAGTCATAAGCTTTCTGAAAATCTACTAGGACCACCACCCATGGATGTCCACCTCGGCTTTTGTAATTGAGAACTGTCTTAAGATTGTGTATCTGTTCTGGACAAGATCTAGTCTTACGGAAACCAGCTTGGTATTCACCTAACTGTGAGTCTAGCTGTGTGGTGACTCTATTGAGCAGGGCTACAGAGAGGATCTTGTAGGTAATTTTGTAACAAGGAAATACCTCTATAATTGTTGAGGTCTGTCTTCCCTTCTTGGGGGAGGGGATGAATCACGGCAGACGTCCATCCTTCGGGTAGGGACTCTGTTGTCCACATGGCCTTTATGATTTGATGGATGCTCTGCAAAGACTGATCATCTGCATGTTTCCACATCTCGGCAACTATGCCGTCTTCACCTGAAGCCTTGTTGTTCTTGAGACCAGCGATGATGTCCTTTATTTCTTCTCTCGTAGGTGGTTGAGAATCAGGATTCCTGTGTGAAGGCTCATGGAAAATAAGCTTTTCTTTAGGTTCCTCTGCGTTTAGTAGCTTCTGGATATAATCTGCAAGAGTTTTGGTGCAGTCTTTATTGATCAGTTGAAGTTTTCCATCTGGCCCGTGGAGGATGAGGGTAGGAGCTGTGTACTGGGTCGTTTGCTTCTTAAGTCCTATGTACAGGTCTCTTGAGTAGTTTCCCTGAGAATTATTTTCAGCCTGTTGCATTAGGCTCCTGAGGTAATTTCTCGTGGCACTGCGGATGGTGTTAACTGTAGCTTTCCTTTGCATGAGGAAGGCTTCATAATTGGCTTCAATTTTATGTTGGTTCCACCTAGTCCAGGCTTTACGCCTTTCTTCTATAACCTCGTCACACTTTGAACTCCACCATGGGCGTTTGCCTTTGGTTGATGAGGCAGGGATAGTTTCTTGAGCGGCATCCAGCAAGGCCTTTTGTAAGGCAGGCCATCCTTCTTTCTCTGTATTCTTCCTGAGGGTATTCTGAAAATCACAATCCTCATCGTGCAGTCGCAGAGTGTTGAACCTGGGTATCTTACGAATACTTTGGAGAGTTGGTGTTTTTCTAAAGGGTTGCATATTAATCTTTACAAGTGAAAGGTAGTGATCAGAATCTATGTTGGTTCCTCGTAATACCTTGACGTTCTGTATGCCCGTATGATGTTGCCATGCTATAGCAACATGGTCTAACTGGAATTCACCAAGCATAGGATTTGGACTTCTCCAGGTTTTGGCCTTTCTAGGTAGATGTTTGAAGGCTGTTGATTTCAGGACTAAGTTGTACTTGTCACAGAGTTCAATGAGACGTTCTCCATTTCTGTTTGTTCTCTTATGGACTGGATAATGGCCTACTATCTTCCGGTACTTCCACTCCTTACCGACTTGTGCACTGAAGTCTCCGATGAGTATGATGGAATGGTGGGAAGGGATCTTATCTAGAGTTTCTTCTAAGGTGGCCCAGCATTGTTCTACATTTTCCAGGTTTGAACGGTCTGTGTCATTCGTGGGTGAGTGGAAATTTACGATTGTGTATGCTCTATTGCGAGACCTGAAGGATAACGAGGAGGTCCTTCCGTTAGGTGAAGTGAAATCTAAAATATGGTCAACTATCGTGTGGTGTACTGCAAACCCAGTACCAAATTGTGGAAGTGTCTTGATAACTCTTTCACCAGGTTTCCCCTTGTAGATTCTGTACACTCCGGACTCTATTGTATCCCCGTCGGTAAACCGAGCCTCTTGTAGCGCTGCTATCATAACCTTGTACTTTTCCAGCACGTCAAGCGTTTGTTTGAGCTTACCTACCTTCCGTAGGGAATTAATATTTATTGTAGCAAAGTACTCGATGTTTCTCTTTGGTTGTCGTTTAGCAGAATTAGATAGAAGTGGGAAGCATGAAGGTGCAGGTTCCCCAGAATCCGATGACCTGCTTGCCCCAGACTGTGTGGGGGTGGATTGTTTACCACCTTGGGTACATTTCTGAATATTCTTTGTCACCATGTTTCGAGTATTACGAGAGTCGTAATGGTGGTTACCTACAAGGTAACGGGTTTTTAACTATCAAGGTTGTAAGCGTTGAAGCTACCAGCACTGATCGGCTCACCGACCCAGTTTTCCGCTGGGATTGGTTACCCAACCTTCCACTGGGTTGCTCGGTTTAACAGGGACACCTCTTGTAGGTTACATGCTGGAGTTGGAGTGAAAGAGGCTAAGTTGGGTTCTCTTGCTGAACCCAATATGTTATAGTTGCAGATGACAAGCAACGACGCGTTTCACTCCCATTTGCCCAGAGCCATGTGATGACAAAAGCCACATGGACTCTTCCCAGGTTAATTCCTGGGACCATTATTATTATTATTATTATTATTATTATTATTATTATTATTATTATTATTATTATTATTATTATTATTATTATTATTATTGGCTTTACGTCGCACCGGCACAGATAGGTCTTATGGGGACGATGGGATAGGAAAGGGCTAGGAGTTGGAAGGAAGCGGCCGTGGCCTCAATTAAAGTATAGTCCCAGCATGTGCCTGGTGTGAAAATGGGAAACAACGGAAAACCATCTTCAGGGCTGTCGACAGTGAGATTCGAACGCACTATCTCCCGGATGCAAGCACACAGCTGTGCGCTCCTAACCGCACGGCCAACTCGCCTGTTATTATTATTATTATTATTATTATTATTATTATTATTATTATTATTATTATTATTATTATTATTATTATTATTATTATTATTATTATTATTGTACCGAGAGGTTCACCTCAACGCAGCGCATTCAAAATTAGCGCCTAAAGGAACTCCTCTATCGAACTAAAGTGGAAAATACTACAACAGGAACTTTAATCAGAAGATGTCACCACCGAAATTTTATGTAATTTTGTTATTGTGCAGTATCCTAACCTGAGTGAATTTCTCCTGGTTTTGTTTGCCATTCATCAAGAAGTTTGGACATTTTTCTACAGATGACACTACTAAAAAATTTATTATCATGCCCTCTGGTGCAAAGTGAAAGAACTTATAATTTAAAGAAGTTTTGTATTTCTAGGTTTTTGTAACTGATTGATGTTCATTTATTTTTGGGTTGGCAATATTTCCTTTTTCTTTCCGCCAGTTTTGAATCTAGCCAATCACTAATTTCTGTAATTAGTTTTCAACCTTGTTCGATTTTGAGTGTTACTTTTGAACTCAACCAATAAAACTGGTAGGGTGTGGCTAGTTTAGTCTTGAATGATCTCGAACCTTCCCTCGGCTTTTCACGTTTCTTTGCCAATTGATCGTCGTCTATCTGAGTGTGTGTGTTAAGCAGGAGGCGGGCGGCCTCTTTCGTATGCAGCCAGAACATCTATAAGGTAATGGCCACATAACTTCAGTCTTTCTTGCTACCTCCGCAGTTTAATCCGAGGGAAAGGTCCGAATATTTAGTTATGTAACAAACTTTTCTAAAATGTAAATCTTCTTCCGGCTAATGTAAAAACTTCATAAAGCTTTAACCTTAAATCGGGGATGGAGAGTGAATTACCCTCTCGAGCTCCCCTTCATCTTGGTTTGAGGTGACTACGCTTTGTAACCTTTTTTTCTTCTGTAAAGTGTTAAAGTAATTTCTATACGACTCACCTCAATAGTTTGGGAATAGCCCCTGTTTCTGCGGCCTAGAGCCCTTTAGGTTTTTTAAGTGTTCATTATCTTGGACCGCAGTGTGCCTCCATTCACCTTGTGTTTGGGCCAGTTATCTAACCTGTTCTTTTTCCATGAAGGCCCAGTAGGTTGGGTGTTAAATACCCCTGTAAAATAAGTCCCATTTGTAAATGGTGGTTTGATTGACCAGAGATTGATGTAATGTTGCCTTGAGTAGGCAGTAAGGAACCGAGAGCCTAGTTGCTCTTTTTCAAAGTTTTTTAAGATTAACGACTGCCTCTGGAAGGCTAGAAACTGTGTTTTGGGAGCGAATGGTCTGTGAATTAGGGGATTTCTGCCCTTGAATAAATTTGTGCTCTTTGGTAAATTTGAGCTGGGAGCTCAGGAGTTATAAAGCGAGGGGCTTGAAGCCCAGGATCTATAAAAATCACTAATCTCGGACTTTCCTAGTCTTGTTTCAAGAGTACTTTGTACCTGATATGTTTTATGTGAAAATTGTTAAGTTGTTGTTTTCTGAAAAAATATAACCTTCAGTTCAAGTTAAATTGATTTTTATATTGTAGATAGACCCATTCACCCCGGTGCCTTCTTTAACCTCTTTCTGCTCCACGGGTATCCCCGTAACAATTATTATTATTACTATTATTATTATTATTATTATTATTATTATTATTATTATTATTATTATTATTATTATTTCTGTTCGGCCAACTAAGGACCACGTCATTTCAACTGTTTCCCTTGAGCTTTAATGTTGGTCCAGTATTCCTTCATTCGTATACGGTTTTGCTCCTTTCGCTCTTCCGTCCATGCCTTTCCAGTTTTCATCTTCGGCTTTGGTTGGAAACTCTGATGTTCTTGGAGTTTTTTCTTAAGTGGGACACGCTCCTGGATATCTTCAAATGAGATCCCAATCTCCTGCAGACCTTTCTGTACCTCACTGAACCATGCCCCCTTTGCCTTTTTCTCTTGGAAGAAAGTGAAAATGCGGTTGGTTAACCGTGTTGAATTCATTCGGGCCATGTGTCCATGAAAAGTAATCCTCCTTTTTCGCATCACATCGGTTATTTTCTCCACATGCGAGTACAACTCCTGGTTGCACCGTCTACTAAACTCGCCGTTGTCTTTGACTGGACCTAAGATTTTTCTCAAAATCTTTCTTTCCTTGGCCTCCAATTTCTCCATCATCCCTTTTTTGTTCATGGCGAGACATTCCGCAGCATATAGAAACAAAGTTGAAAGAAGTTGCCCAGCGACTGTCATTTTCGTGCCTGCACATAAAAATCTCTGAACATGACTGAAAATAAACACAAATAGTGCATGTTCTTATCATTTAAATTTAAAAACAAACTTATCTCCGTCGAGCTGAAATATTCCTTTACCAGCAGTGAAAAAATTACAAATATAGTGAATGCAACATAGGAGTTATGACATGATAAGTTCTATGCAATGGAGATTTAGCATTTGAGGTAACATTCCATTATATTAATATTTTCACACTCAATTCATCAAAGGTTTTTTAAACCTTTTCTTGTTAACGGCATCAAATGCGGCTTGAAATTTTGTACATAATCCGATATTCACCCATTTTAACCGATAACATTGAGATTTACGGACATTTGTCAAACGCGCTGGATTAGAGGAGGACAGCGCTAAAGCGCAAACGTGGGAGAAGGAAAGAGAGACGAACAGTTTGAATGGGAAAATAGAAATGGGGCTTTACGTTTTTCTAGGCATTTTTTTCCAATTTTTCTCTTCGTAAAAACCTTACTCGGACTTTGACGAATATTTGAAAAAAAGAATTAGCCAAATTGGTCCTGCCGTTCTCGAGTTTTGTGCTTAGCAACACATTTAGCGATTCATTTTTATTTATATGGATTATTATGATTATTATTATTATTATTATTATTATTATTATTATTATTATTATTATTATTATTATTATTATTATTATTATTATTATTATTATTATTATTATTATTATTATTATTATTATTATTATTATTATTATTATTATTATTATTATTATTATTATTATTATTATTATTCCTTTCATAATCCTAATGTATTGGAGTCGGCACGTTATACGCATTTGGTCCAATTTTACGGCTTGATGCCCTTCTTACTGCCAACCATACCTGGAGGGATATATTCCCTATTGAGTGTTCCTGTTGTAGTTAGTAATGTGTAGTGTGTTGTGTGCATATGAAGAGGAGTTTATTGGTAAAAACACCAATACACGGCCCCTAAGCCAAGGAATGAACTATACGCAGTTAAAATCCTCGACCCGGTCGGGAATCTCTCTCAAGCGGAGACGAGTACGCTGTCCATTCTGCCAACGAGCAGGACTATTATTATTATTATTATTATTATTATTATTATTATTATTATTATTATTATTATTATTATTATTATTATTAGCTGCCTCTGTGGACCAGTGATAGTGTGTCAGCCTCCGGATCCATGACAGCGGGTTCAAATCCGACAGAGGTAGTCGGATGTTTGAAGGACGGAAAAAAGTCCATTCGATAATATCCATGTCGTACGATGTCGGTATTAAAGATCTCTGGTGACACATTTGGTGTTTCCCGACAAAATTCATTAAATCTCAGCCATAGATGCTGAAGAGAGATCCGGTTTACTCTGTCTGCCATCTAGTAGGCCTAGAGTAAAATGGAGCGTCGAAATTGACGAGCAGACAGCCAGATGGCGTCGAAGTAAAATGTCTACACACGGTAGCTGACACCATATGATGATGATGATGATGATGATGATTATTATTATTATTATTATTATTATTATTATTATTATTATTATTATTATTATTATTATTATTATTATTATTATTATTATTATTATTATTATTATTATAGTTAAAATTTATATCATGATCGTCAGTAACAACATGAAAAATGTATTCGAAGAATGATATATAGTAAAGAAAAGGAAAAGACCACTAAAGGGGACAAATTTAAAGACTCCGTGGGACTCGCAAATCTAATACCGTCACTTCGAGAAAAGAACAAGACCTGATCAAGGTATTTCCTTTTTACTAGCGGTTCAAAGGAGCATTAGCGTTACATGTTTTCTAGGAACGTGAAGGAAGGGGTTGTTGCCTTAAGTAAATTAGAGGCACGGAAAGCTCGGAAAAATCAACTTCAAGATCGCTGACGGTAGGCTTCGAAACGACTCTCTCCCCAATGAAAGTTCACAGGTGCATGAAGCTACCTGTGAAGACAACTCGCTCAGTCAATTGACAGTGGGCAGGGGCTGCCTCTGAAGATGAGTGGTAGAGTATCGCCGTCCGCACCCCAAGATCGCAGATTCAAAACCGACTGCGGTTCCATTTCCTAGGTTGTTCGCCATTTTGCCAGTCACGGGTAACTCTATATAAAAAAAAAATAGCTGTCGTGGCATAAAAAGTTCAACATTAAATTTTATATAGCCTCCGTTTTTAGAAACATTTCTAAATAAAGTCGGCCGCATGTCACCAGAAACCATTTCAACCCTGTCAGGGTAGCTCAGGCGGTAAGGTGCTGGCCTTCTGAGCCCAAGTTGGCGGGTTCGACCCCGGCTCAGTCCAGTGGTATTTGAAGGTGCTTAAATACGTCAGCCACGTATCGGTAGATTTACTGGCACGCTAAAGGACTCCTGTGGGACAAAATTCCAGCACGTCGGCGTCTCTGAAAACCGTAAAGTGGGACGTAAAGCCAATAACATTATAGCCTACAGGTCAACAAATTTTGACTTTTTGTCTGTGGTTCGCAAGAAAATTTGAGTTTCTGACTAAATCGATTGTGCTGATCATGTATCTGAAGCCTCCTTCTCTACAGCGTGTCAAATTTTTGCACCATCATCGAAATCTGTACCCAATGAAATCAGACAGCAATTACAGGAAGATGTAGGTGGAACAATAAAATGGTTTAAAAAAGTAACGTGAGACACATATGAATTAGAATTATCACAAAAGAGCCTTCAGTGACATCACATCGCAACTTACTGGTGCCTGACATTTCGCTGATATAACCTACATATTATGGAATGGTCATCTACTAAAAATTAACTGCGATTTTTAACTTGAAGTTTCTGACATCGAAATATGTGGGGGAAATGCAGTGTAAGGGCTGAACGATGCACAATAATTCCTGCGCACACGACAGACAAGCTGTGTGAATCATCATATTATTCTGTTCCTTGTCCTCTCATTCCCGAAAACGTACCGAGAGCCAACAGCAGACCTCAGCTGACTGCAAACACTCCCCTACGAGGCACCATCTCCAGTCACCAAGTTCATAGAGGTGTCCATTGCAGCTGGCAATTAACCGATTGCACCACTCACGACGGCTGTTAAGCGATATTTCCAGCCTCGGTTTCTGGACCTTCCAGGGTTTCAGTTAAAGCTCGCAGCTGATTCTTTTCGTGCCGGATGTTCTTATTCTGTTAGCGAAATTTCAGGCAAGTCACTGAGCTTCCATTGTAAAATATTGGCCCAATCATTTTCACGTGATAATCGAACAAACAAACAAACAAACAAACAAACAAAATTACCATTTTAACAACATACAATGCATAAGCTTTATTTTTTTAGATAAACTTTCTCTGGGTTGTATGGTATAAGATTTTTGGATACATCTTGACGCAAGTGTCATACACAGTTATAACTTGAAAACAATATTCTCTCACCCATGGGTAACTAATGCAAATATCGAGCTCGAATTATTATTATTATTATTATTATTATTATTATTATTATTATTATTATTATTATTATTATTATTATTATTATTAGATTATGGTTATTAATATTACTTGTAATGTATAATTATGAAGTGTTTACATCCATTTATTATTAGTATTATTCTTATTACATCATATGTACATACGATACGATCGCGTTGTTTGTGAGGTTATGTCATGAAACATATACTGTATATAGACATTTATATCACTTCAGTTAGTGTAAGAACCTGTATATAATTAATTCTTACCTGTATATATAATTTGTAATCCATAATTGTGAAACACACTGTAACGTCCAGAATGGTAACAGGTAGACGAAAACGATTGAGAATATTCTGTACCCTATGTCTATGTACTGGACACTCTAGAGTTTTCGAGAAGGTATTTCTTGTAACGTAACTTTCTGGAAGCCTGGCCATGACATATATAAGAAGACCATCTTGACGGTGACCAGAGGATTATTGGTTAGGGAGTTATTGTTTAGTAGAGTTATGGTGTAGCAAGAATATAGGGCCTACTTGTGACCTCGTGACATGCAGTGGTTGCAGTCTCCATATTGAAGTGACAGTCAGTAATTTTAAAATGGCGGCTTTGTTTTTGTTCTCGGAGTGAAGTGTTTTGTTTGTGATACTGTGATTAAGGTTATGTGTGTGTTAATTTGTAAATGGATGTGAATAAATAATTGTACTAACTGACAGCATCTCGTGTGCGTCTTTGTGGATACATTAATCTTTCCATCCCCTTAATTCCTATCTCATTCGGGAATTGTTTACTGTTAACCTTTTTTTCTGTACATCTTGTTGATGCTAGTAGTGGGCGA
This sequence comes from Anabrus simplex, assembly GCF_040414725.1. Lineage (NCBI taxonomy): Eukaryota > Metazoa > Arthropoda > Insecta > Orthoptera > Tettigoniidae > Anabrus > Anabrus simplex. Next base: position 951,378,606 of record NC_090265.1, on the reverse strand, counting down.
CGTTCATTCATTCATAACTCTTTACAGTAGACAGCCGCAGCCTCACAACATGTCTGGAGTGTGTAGCAGGGATGGAAGGAGGAAGCACACTGGAATAGCTGCTGAAAGTTGCTGTGACTGAATATAAATGTTTTGGGTGCAGTTTTGTTTGTACTGATTACACTACTAGTTTTCAACTTAAAAGGCAATACAGAATTGAGGGCAGTTTGACAGGCAGTTTTTCTCTCTATTAGCTTTACGTTGCACCGACTCAGACAAGTCTTATAGTGGCGATGGGATAAGACAGGGTTAGGACTTGGGACGAAATGACCGTGGCCTTAATCAAGGCAAAGCAGCCCATCATTTACCTGGTGTGAACATGGGAAACTACAGTAAACCATCTTCAGGGCTGCCGATAATGGGGTTCGAATCTATCATCTCCCAAATGCAAGTTGTCAGCCAAATCGTTCGGTGACAGCCATTTTCTGAGAGACAGTTTGCTAAGAACTCATGCATATAAACATATTTATCACCCTCACATTTGCAGAAGGAGTTTAGCATGGAGGAAAACAACAGGGCAAGGTACGGAGCATTCCAACAAGATGGCACCTGAAAATCAATGGGTACGGGTTTAATGAGGACCTTAATGACCTTAATATTCAAAATCTGTCCTGGATCTTAGTGCAATTAGTTATGGATGCATGTAAAGGTCTGCTGCAATACTTATTCACTTGCATATAGGTACTGTAGATCTACAATATTAAGCCGAATTCATTAACCCAAAATATGAATGCCTTGTCAACAGTGTACTATAATAAGCAGAAACAAAATATACTAAATTAATGAAAAGGCAAATACTGGTACTCCTAAAACCGTGTCCACACTTCTATCAGATCAACGGCATCTGTATCATGATCAGCCTTGTGAAAACAAAGTTCTGTATCAAGATCGTGTATCAAATATGATACAATGATCGGATCGGGGATGTTCCGCCGAGATTCGGTCTCTTGCCTTCGCATCCAAGGGGAAGATACGTGATACAGATAAGAACAGTGTGGACGGAGAGTTTCCCCGATCAGCACTCCGTATCATCGCCTCGTGTGCTGCGCATGCTCAGAACCGCCGTCACTCTTTGCTATTCACCGTCCTTCTGACTTCGTTTAGTTTTGCATCAACCTTTGTTTGGGTACCTCCCGGTTTGAAGGGAAAATGGATTTGGAATGGTCCGTGGAAAAAGATTCAATAATTGATAAGTTATTATCAACAAAAGACCGTTTTATCGGACCGAAAGAGCTGGCAGAAGCCAAATGTAGCAGGAGAACCATTTTGTCACTATATCGGAGCCAACACTCAACTGGTTATACAAGACCAATGGGCGAAAAACTGACAGATACGCATAGATGATACGTAATACAGATCGGGTAGCCTTGTCAAAAGACGGCTCTATCATGATTGCGTATCAACTCTTGATGCGGATAGACTGATCTGATCTGATACAAGTGTAGATCCGGCTTTAGATGTGCAGTAGTCTATAGCACTTTGCTCCTAAACCGAGTGAACCAAGCTCAAGTCCAGGTGATTTCGTGAGTGCTTGGCGACAGGAAGGGCATTCATCTTCAAACCTCCGGCTGTTCCAAATTCAACCAGAGTGCTTCACCGACCCCTTGTAAGCAAACAGAAGTAAAGAGGAATAAATATTTTTTTTTCGTAATACAGGGTTTTATTTATTTATTTATTTATTTATTTATTTAATTAATTAATTAATTTATTTATTTATTTATTTATTTATTTATTTTTTAACGTCGTTACGGCCTCATTGGACCTAGCTTATTTAGGTTTCCAACCATGTTTACGTACCCTTGCCTATGACCAGGGAAGTCCTTTTGCTGGTTTGACCTCATTTTTAGGTACCCTCTAATCCTAGAATTTTTGTTTAAAGATGCGTCAATCTACGGCATCTTGTTCCGTAATCCGCTCAGCCTCAAATCATCAACCAGTGGTTGATGCCATCTTGGTTTGCCTTTGATATTACAAACTTGTGTTAGGATCTGTTTCGTCAGCCTGCTATCAGACATACGGAACACGCGATTGAAGAAAGTCAGCCTCTTTTTCCTGAAGATATCTGTTACTTTTCCCACCTTGTTATGTATGCACTTTTACATTTTTTCACCTTCCATGTTCCTTCCTTTTTAATGGGTCCCAAGATTTTTCTCCATATCCTTCGAAGTCCTCCACTTCTCATTTCGAGGTTTTATTTCTCAAGCTCAGTGTTTCTGAAGCATATATAACTTCTGGTCTTACAACTGTCTGGTAGTGCCGGATCCTAGCTACCCCTTCATAGCGTTCTCTTATTGTAGGCCTATGCATCAAGAGTCTTCATGTAGGCTGCCTTCATTTTAATTAATCTCGCCTCCACACCCTGTTTTTCGTCTTTCCTCATATATAGCCACTCTTCTATATATCTGAGAGCTCCAATCTTTCGAACTCCGCAATGTGTTATTTTTATCTTAATTGGACTGTCGTTAATATTTTCCACATATCGTGTTCTTTCGGTTGAGACTTTGAGTCCTATCTTGCATTGTCTGACGATAAAGTTCTTCAATCTGTTGCTCATCTGCTTCAACGAACGGTGCTAGGATTGCAAGATTGTCTGCAAAAGTCAGGCAATCTATATCAAGTCTAATTTTAGATCCCCTAAAACTAAATCCGCTTTCGAATTCCTTTCCTTCGAGGGCTTTCATCCACTCCCTGTTCACCTTTTCTAAGATACAATTAAAAAGGATAGGTGATAAACCATCGCCTTGTCAGGCTCCAGTTTTGATGTCAAAGGGTTCTGAAATTTCGCCTAGAAAACCTTTGATATGATGTTAGTCAAGGTATCTTTGATGATGTTTTTAATCTTACTGCCACGCTCAAACTCTTCTAGGACGTATATCAATGCCTTCCTGTCGATCGAATTATAGGCCTTCAGGAAGTCCATGAAAATTATCACTGGGTCTTTTTCCTTAGGTTGTCAAGGGCAATAATTATTATAGTTTTAGGTTAACTATCTGTTCAGTGCACGATCGCCCCTTCCCGAATCCTCCTTGATATTAACCAAGCTATGGTTCAAGTTGTGTTTCAGCTCGTAAGAGGAGAGCTTTAGAACGAATCTTTCAGGATATAGATAAAAGCGAGATCACTCTGTAGTTGTTAATATTTGTTTTACATCCTTTTATTATGAATGGGGTGGATGAGGGCTGATTTCCAGTCATCAGGCACCTTAGTGGTTTTCCAGATCTCTTCAAATATCTTCGTTAATGTCTCAATTGAAGCTTCATCAGCCTTGTTTCACATCTCTGACACCATTGAGTCCTCACCAGGGGCTTTTTTTATTCTTTGAGAGGGCAATGATCCGGCGCACTTCGTATTTGTTTGGTAGTTGAGAGGGTGGGTTGACTGTTGTGGTTTAGTTGTTAGTTGGTGTTAGTTGGCGGTTTACAGTTCAGAAGTTTTCCAAAGTAGTTGGCGAGTAAGTGGCAATTCTCAGTGTTCTTATAAACATTCTGAAATTGTAAGCTTGGGGCATCGTATTTCTGTGTATATTGATTGTATGTCTTGTAATAGTCCGTTGTATTTTCTTTTCAATCGGTGTCCTGAAGCTGTGTTTTGAAACGTTCTCGCTTAACCTGGCGTATTATCTTGCCTGTCAGTTGGCGCTGGGTTATAAACATCTCCCAGTTCTGTACTCTGTGAGCACCAATTTAACCGTGCTTTCTCTCTTTGTGTAAGATGATGTTCACATTCATCAGTCCACCATACGTGTGTGCGCCTCTTGTTGCGTGGAGTTATGCACGTTGTTGTTGCAGTCATACTATTCTTAATAATGTGCCCATGTTTGAGGAAGGCTACTGGTTTTGTACCGCGGTGTTAGGTGAAGCTCTCATTAATTTTCTGTAACTTTATTTATTTATTTATTTATTTATTTATTTATTTATTTATTTATTTATTTATTTATTTATTTATTTATTTATTTATTTATTTATTTATTTATTTATTTATTTATTTATCGTATAACTCACGTCCATGGGTTACCTGCGCGTCTGGTTGAGGGATGATAATGACGTAGGGAGAGGGTGAAACTCGGTGTCGGCACATAGCCTACTCCTGTCAAATAAGATCAAGGGGTCTGCTTAAGGTTTAACATGTCCATCCGACGGATAGATCGTCATCAACGGCGATATATGCCCTCATTTCATATGAATACTGCGAAGAGGTTTGTAACTGATCCAAGGTTTTTGGCAGCAATTTAATGATTATAAACGGTGTATCACCTCACCTACCCTGATGGCCAACATTCTCGTGAAAATTTTCCCACCAACGGGCCTCGAACTAGCTAACCACGGTGTCTAGACACGAGGCCGTAACGTTTATGGTCACCATGCGTATTAACACAGTGGTAACATTTTAAAAGAAAACTAAACGTTTTCTCTAAAGAGAGAAGAATCAGAACTGCTCTGTTCTAGACAACTTTTTCTTACAACTTGCTTTATATCGCACCGACACAGATAGGTCTTATGACGACGAAGGGATAGGAAAAGCCTAGGAGTGGGAAGGAATCGGCCATGGTTTTAATTAAGGTACAGTCCCAGCATTTTCCTGGTGTGACAATGGGAAACCACGGAAAACCATCTTCAAGACTGAGGACAGTGGAGTTCGAACCCACTATCCTCCGGATGCTAGCTCATAGCTAACCGCACAACCAACTCGCCCGATGAAACACTTTTAATACACCGAGTTTCTGCATAACTCAAAGGCATGATGACGCCGATAGAAAATAAACTAAAATGACCTTAAAATAAGCAGTAAAACTTCATGTGCAATTGCAGTGATCAGAGGCGTAACGAATATGATACGGGCCACCTCAAGGAAACAAAACTTGGTACCCCTCAAATAAATCGTATAAAATCTATCACCGACACACGTACATTAACTACAGCAGGTAATTTAATATACCTATATCCATTTCGTAGACTGTATACAAAAGTATTTAGGAGCTGCCTGGCCGAGGCGGTAAAGGCGAGCTTGGTTCGCCCGGAAGGAAGTCGTAAAATTTAAGAAACGAGATTTTCACTTCCGGAGGTGCATATGGCCCTGAGGCTCACTCATCCTACATCAAAAATGAGCACCAAGTTAATTCCTGGGGGCAAAGGCGGCCGGGCGTAGAGCTAACCACTCTACCCCATCAAGTGCCGAGGTTACGGATAGTGGAAGCCTTTACTTTCCACCCCTCCAAGGGCCTTCATTGCCTGTATGGAGATAATTTTGCTATACAAAGGTATTTCCATAAGAATGCAAAGCTAATAATAATTTATTAGATTTTGTTATGAAAGTTAAGTATTTTGTAGGAACTGAACTGAAAATGAAATGACGTAGGCCTATGGCTTTTAGTGCCGGGAGTGTCCGAGGACATGTTCGGCCCGCCAGGTACAGGTCTTTTAATTTGACTCCCGTAGGCGACGTGCGCGTCATGATGAGGATGAAATTATGAAGAAGATAAATACACCCAGTTCCCGTGCCAGCGGAATTAACCTATTATGGTTAAAATTCCCGACCCTGCTGGGAATCGAAATCGGGACCCTGTGACCAATGGGCAGCACGGTAACCATTTAGCCATGAGGATGGACTGTAGGGACTGAAATACATCGTAAATAAAGACGTATATTTCTATCTTTTCTCTTTTAATTTTTAAAACTTAACTGTACTCGCATTTGATTCTAAAGAAACTTGACTATGCAGCGTATTTTCTGGTATACAAAGGCGTTGACAATTTCAATGATATCCCTGTATGACATATTCGATGCTCAGGAGGTTGAGTTCACAGAGTCTGTCTTGGGTCATACCGTTTCGTAGATAGTTTTTATAAGTTTCAGATTCTAAAATGACCGCTTTGTGGAAGAACAACAGGAATAATTTATTCCAAAATTCTATATATTGCTATTTTCGCTGTTTCTTTAATAATAACTTGACACAGATACTTGTGGGAGAGCGTGCGTCTTGTGTTACGAGAGCCAGCTGTCTTAGACTCAACACAGTTACAATAATTTTCAGGCAGATGCAACCATCCGACATACGCACTCCAAAAATGAACTTTTTCGGCCCATTCTACAAACACATCACGATATCACCCTTTTCGTGCAGAGTGGCGTTGGGATAAAGTTTTTTATTAATTAATTTACTTGTTCTGGGGAAGTCTATGGGCCCCTTAAGCCCTGGGCCCACCTGCATTGCAAGCTCTAACGTTACGCCCCTGACACTGATCACGTGGCGGGGTTTAACATTCTTGAGTGGCCCTGCTTGTTTTAGCTCCCCGCGGGGTTTTGAACCGAGCTCGATAGCTGCAGTCGCTTAAGTGCGGCCAGTATCCAGTATTCGGGAGATAGTAGGTTCGAACCCTACTGTCGGCAGCCCTGAAAATGGTTTTCCGTGGTTTCCCATTTTCACACCAGGCAAATGCTGGGGCTGTACCTTAATTAAGGCCACGGCCGCTTCCTTCCCACTCCTAGCCCTTTCCTGTCCCATCGTCGCCATAAGACCTATCTGTGTTGGTGCGACGTAAAGCAACTAGCAAAAAAAAAAAAAAAAAAAAAAACAGCGGGGTTTTGAAGAAGTCTGCAAGATTATATTGCAGTTTGTAACCCGCAAGATACTCGATGCTTGACAACATATTTTCGTTCTCGTAAGAAAGTATTAAAATTTGGCGTGTGTGAATGAAAGTGCCGTTCGTTTGATCCCTTATTAACTGTTAGGTGACTGAGTTGCCAGAGAGTGCTGCTGGTTCACAATATGATCACTTCGTGGGAATAATGTTACTATTTGACAAAATAGCAGAGGAATGTGAGTTATCTCCTTATAGGTTATACGGACTCTAGGAGAGGTGCACCTCGGCATTAAGTGGGATAGAATCCTATGCTCGGCCGCCTTTGCTTTGCTTCCAGATTTTAACCCGGTACTCAGTTTTGGCGTGGACTGAGTGAACCTCAGTTCCATGATCCATGTTCTTCTCGCTGTCGGGAAATTAAAAGCAAGTAATTCCAAGTGAACCGAACACGCCTTTACCACCTTGATATACCGAGTTCGGTAGCTGCAGTCACTTAAGTGCGGCCAGTATCCAGAATTCAGGGTTCAAACCCCACTGCAGGCAGCCCTGATGATGGTTTTCCGTGGCTTCCCATTTTCACACCAGGCTGTACCTTAATTACGGCCACGTCCGCTTCCCACTCCTAGCCCTGACCTCTCCCGTCGTCACCATAAGACCTATCTGTGTCGGTAAGACGTAAAGCAACTTGTAAAAAAAACACCTTGATGAGGTAGCCTCTCCTCCTCTCCTTAATAGAAGGATATTCCGTCAGGCTACTTCCTGATAGGACATTGTTATCCTTACTGTTAAGCAATACTTATGTCCGATCCCGTGGCTAACTTGTTAGCATCCTGGCCATTGGTCTAAGGTGTCCTGGATTAGATTCACGGCCTACTAGTGGATTTTAAACTTCATTAGTTAATTCCTCTGCTCGGGGCTGAGTGTGTGTGCCGTCTCCAACATTAGAATTCGCTCTCGTTAAGACCACCATCGTTACAGACACGCACGTCGCCCATGGGTGTCAAATCGAAACACCTGGAGGCCATGCAAAGAAAAGAAAAAACAAACCAAAAACAAACCAAAAAATACCAAACCCCAAGGCACTTAACGCCCTTGAAAGGTCTCTGGCTTTCCCAGCGACCGCTGCTCAGCCCTAAGGCCTGCAGATTACGAGGGGCCGTGTGGTCAGCACGACGCATCCTCTCGGCCGTTATTCTGGGCTTTCGAGACCGGGGCCGCCATCTCACCGTCAGATAGCTCCTCAATTCTAATCACGTAGGCTGAGTGGACCTCGAACCAGCCCTCAGGTTGAGAGAAAAATCCCTGACCTGGCCGGGAATCGAACCCGGGGCCTCCGGGCGAGAGGTAGTCATGCTACCCCTACACCACGGGGGCCGGCAAAGAAAATAAACGCAGTTGTTAAACTAGTTTTTGTTATTTGTGAATATATGATAGCCCCTATTTTTAAAATTTCATAAAGATAGCTGCTCGTAGGAATCCTAGTAGCAATCGTCTTCCACGCAAGAGATGTTCCTCTGTCCGTGGTGACCAGAGAAAACTAGCACAGCTCATACCTCAGTCACTTTCATATTGTCAAATCAAAGGATGACAACGAGACAGTAACAAATGTGTTCTAGATCATACCAAAAAACACACTTTGCTGTAAACACTAGGCATGGTTATAAATGGATTTGGGCTTGAGAGGAAGGAAAGAACTATGAAAATAAATTGTGTCAAATGTCTCTATGAGAAAATGAAATCATCATAAATATGTCTTTTATGTCTGTCGGTTATGGCCATCCATCAACATTTGCTAGGTATCGCTAATTTCAGATGACCGCCAGTCATAAGACATAGCCCGCACGGTTGCTAGGTAACACTGTCTAGCCAGCCATCCATACTTTAGGTTATTTCCAGCACAATCCCTGTACCAATACATGGCCTCCTTGCTCATGCGCAGTACTAAAAATCATTTCCAACACAGTCAAAATTGCGTTCATGTATTCGTCCGTGTACTGCAGTCAGGCGTTCCAACTAAATCTTCGCATCGATCCCTGGCGGTCGGAACTAGTCCGCAGTCTAAAGCATGTACTGATCCGTACATTTCTGTGACATGCGCAGAAACACTGTATCGTTGCCTCCTGCTGTATACACCGATTTCTTTGGAGTTCCTTAATCAGCTGTTTTTACGCACAGTGCGCGCTCTTCTCCAATTAATAAATTAATTTTACTGAGGTTAGGATGGATAGTGATGACGATTTTTTACACCCTTCATCCAATGATAAAGAGGAGGTACTATTTTTCGCAAAAATTAAAAGAAATGAAAATTATTTAGGTGACGGTAATTAAACATCTTTCTTTAGTTATTTATGTATTGTGTTACGTTAGACCTATAGTTTATGAAGGCACAAAAGGTACCAGGTGAAACAAAATATAATTGAAATACGAAGTATTTTTCAGAAGAAACTGTTCCTCAGTATAATGAAAATGGGTTTTCGAGCATTTCCGCATTAGCCGAGGAGTTGCTCAATATATTACAAATCGATATGAAAGAAGTGAGCATCATAAAAGTCATTACGGGCAATATCGACATTACACCAAGTTAGTACAGTAATTGCGTTACTCCTATTCCTTGGAGTTCATGAACGAGAATCCATTCCAACATAACCCAATCGTGTATCAATCCCGGAACCGATACGAAGTCAGCGCATGCGTATAGAGCGATATATGAATGCGTCCATGTACCGATAGCAAACTGCGTGTTGGAAAGAACCTTTTACATCACAGCCTGCACGGTTGCTAGGTGACATTGTCTGACCAACCATCCATACTTTACACCACAGCCTGCACGGTTGCTAGGTGACATTGTCTGACCAACCATCCATACTTTACATCACAGCCTGCACGGTTGCTAGGTGACATTGTCTGACCAACCATCCATACTTTACACCACAGCCTGCACGGTTGCTAGGTGATATTGTCTGACCAACCATCCATACTTTACACCACAGCCTGCACGGTTGCTAGGTTACATCGTCTGACCAACCATCCATACTTCACACCACAGCCTGCACGGTTGCTAGGTGACATTGTCTGACCAACCATCCATACTTTACACCACAGCCTGCACGGTTGCTAGGTGACATCGTCTGCATCCATCCATACTTCACACCACAGCCTGCACGGTTGCTAGGTTACACTTCCGTCACACATTTTGTTGCATGACGCTATTTCGTTACACAAGTCTCCGGATGTCCTCCCATGTCGAGATTTATTTTTGTCAATAATTAAAGGGAGAAACATACTTTTAACATGAAAAAAGATACTCAACTTAGCACCATGGGAGGATGGTTGCCTAGTTGTACTTCCTCTTAAAACAATAATCACAACCACCACCACCTTAGCACCATGGCTAGTGAATTGTTCGGTGATCGAACTTCCATTGCTCTTTTATGATATGAGCTATGGTAGAGTGGTGCTGCCTCATGTCCTCTGCAATGCGAAGTTGCATATTGTGCGACTGAAATTTCGTTTAATTTTTCCAACAGCACATTTCATCTTTGGTTTGTCCAGATAATACTTCTGCATGCATCTGTCTTGTCCCTCTCATATTCTTCCTCTCTTGTAGTTCAATGCCACTCAGTAGTTTCCCTCAATTATTCTTGTCCTGTTAAGTCTCTTGGCATAAATAATGAAGCCCTGAGGTCTCTCTACATGTCGGTTGTGTGTATGTATGTACACATGACCTGAAAGACTACTTGTAAAAGATAACAATGGTTTAAGTCACTAATGGTACTCATTGCTTATAGAAACCTTACCCGCTATGCACTTGACACGGCTGTATTGCAAATGTTCTCTTCTCCCCAGGCGCCAAGGATCGTGTGTCCTCAACGTGCTGCGTCACCTACACCTCGAGTGCTCTGCCTGGAAAGTGAGGCTTCATACATCTCTGATCACCTTTTCTTAATATTTCTCTGTGCTAATATTCTTCTAATTCCTGGCCTTTTTCCCAATTATCTTTCTTTTTGCCATTTGTTTTACATCGCACCGACACAGATAGGTCTTGTGGCGACGATGGGGCAGGAAAGGCCTAGGAATGGGAAGGAAGCGGCCGTAGCCTTAATTAAGGTACAGTCCCAGCATTTACCTGGTATGAAAATGGGAAAGCACGGAAAACCATCTTCAGGTATGCCGACAGTGGGATTCGAACCTACTATCTCCCGGACGCAAGCTCACAGCTGCGCGCCTCTAATCGCATGGCCAACTCGCCCGATCCCAATTATGGGCACAATGCACAGTTTTATCTCATTTCTCCGACTGAATACCTTTCCCGGCCCCAACCCTTTGTGGAGAGATATATTCACTTTGTATGTTTCTGTGTTGTTTTGTAGTGTGATATGATGCGCGTAGATGAATTTGTGTTCTAAGGCGAACACAAACACCTAGCTCGCGAAGTAGAGGAATTGGCCGCACAACGTTAAAATCCCCGACCCGGCCGGGAATCGAGCACAGGGCTCACTCATGCGAAGGTCAGTACGCTGACTATTCAGCCCATTTAGCCTACGAGCCGCATACTAGGTCTCGCCTGTACTAATATTATGAAGAAAGAACGTTTGTAAGTTTCTTTGTATACGGAAGACAAGCTCGGGAAGCACTTGACAGATTTGAGTAGTTCTTTCACCATCAAAACGTCCGGCTCATGGCTGAATGGTTAGCGTGCTGACGTTTGGTCCAGAAGATCCCGGGTTCGATTTCCGGCCGGGTCGGGGATTTCAACCTTCATTGGTTGATTTCAATGGCTCAGGGGCTGGGTGTGTGCCGTCTTCAGCATTAGAATTCATCACATGTAGGGCCCCATTCTCATAGACACGCAAGTCACCTATACGGCGTCAACTCGAAAGACCTGCTCCAGGCCTCTTCAGAGGCCACACGCCGTTAAACCATCAAAACGTATACTTCTTTCAAATTATTAGAGACTATATAAAATTATGCTAGCTTATCAGGAAAGCAGGTAGTTAGAAAAAGTAGAGAAAGTCGCAAAAATTGTGTGTCCGGGATCCTCAAAAGTGAATACGCTCCATGAACTGTTAGATGTATCAAAAATGGAACCCACCAAGAATGTTTAGAATCAATTGTCTACAACAACAAAAATGTGCATATGTATTTTCTTTCCAACCCTATCGGTTTTCCAGGAAGAAATACCTTTGTGTATGTTGGCGCATGTTTTATCCAATAAGAATCAAAATAATGGATAAATGGTTAATTACATATATTAAAGCAGGAGCATGCAGACAGGACTTGAAATTTAATTTTTAAGAATGTCCAAATGCATTTTATATGTAACTATAATAATTTTCCAAATTATTAGGCTTATGTTATGTGTTAAAGGTCCTAGGCTTGCTACGAGAATTTTAGACTCGGTCATAGAGGGTAAGAGAAGCAGAGGGTGGCGATGATTAGTCTCTGTTTCTAATTATTTAAAGATAAAAGGTTTGAAACTAAACGAGGCACGGAGCTAGTTAAACAAAGAGGATTGTAGAGGCATTTAATTAATTACAGAGGCTATGTGTTAAAGGAGCATACAGCCCGGAGCGCATTCGAACGTCGTACAACTGGGTGGATACGGGTGGAAATTGTTATTGGTATCCATTACAGATGGAAGTGGAATAATCGTTATGCTTTTTCACTGTGTGACAGTAACATTGTTCAGGTGGAAGGCTGGGAGAAATGAAAGAAAATGTGGACCGAGTCAAAAGAAATGGAGGCCTAGGTCCGGGACCCTTATTTCTGTTAGAAATAATATTTCCCTTGCTACGGGTACTGAGGAGAGAGATATAACATGACAGAGAGTTGGATCAGTTTTTATTATTGGACTGTTCACTCTTGTTACTAACAGAGCTCAAATCACATTTCTAATTCTGCCTTCAATGCGAGTGGAGCCGCGAGTATTACTATAATTTTTACATATACATGAAGAAGGTTGTTATACATGAAATTTGGGGGAAATCTTCATAAAACTTTTCAAATGTCCTTCAGTTACCTGTAGCACTTGTTTCATAGACGAATGAGTCATTTGATATAACATACAACCGAAACCTCACTTAAGTCAATACACTATAGTTAGTGCCAACTGGATCATATACGTGCAACTAAATAAAATACAAAACATTTGTTTCCAATGTACCCCACTGACAAAACGTTTTGCTCCTGTGTTGATACACGCACAAACCTTCACATACACGAACAAAGAAAATGTGAAATCACCATATAAATCTTGTATTGAAAGAAATAGTAAAACCACACCACTGAATGAACACAACAAACCCACTAAATTAAATAAAGTTTACTTGTAGCTTAATGTGATTATGAATCTTTTCAGCTGGACTGTGAGATAGTATTTCTGTTTATGTTAGTTGTTCAAGACACGAAATTTGGGGAGAATCTTCAATCTGTTTTTTTTTAATTGGCTTTAACTGAAAACCCATAACAATATTATTCAGAAGCTAACTGGTACTTCTTGGGGATATACTGCAAACATCCTGCGATTTTCAGCCTTAGCACTGGTTTTATATACTGCCGACTATTGTTCGAGAGTACAACAAGATCTGCAAGAATCCTCTGCCATCTGTTATAGGCGACATAACAACTCTTAGTCTCCAAAGACTAAAATCACGACATCCATCCCTTTGTGATGCTGCTGTGAAGACGTCCACCAACTTCAATGCTTTGGAGGAGTGGAAAGGCCGCTGGAATAACTCTACTGCTTGACCCTGCATAACATCTTCAGAGAGGAAACATTTTCTAACGGATCCCAACTGCCGCGTGCAACTTGGTCCAGGTTGAATAGGATCAGGACAGGTCATGGAAGGTGCAGGGATTCTTTCTACAAGTGAAATTTTTGTACCATATCCTGAATGTGATTGTGGAGCCCCTCGCCGGATCATTCCCCACATTGTAAGCGAGTGTTAACTACGGGTTTATCCAGGTAGATTGGAATACTTCCTATCACCAACAGCGGAAGCACTACAATGGATTCAAAAGTTGGGCATTCAGGTATAACAGTTAACACCAATGCCTGAAGTGAATCAATGTTTTTTGTTATTGTGTATATATTATGTGTATACTTTCCTTGCCATACGCTAATAATATTTCTGGAGAGTTACCTCTAGATTTCTATCACTCTCTCCAGAAAACCTTCTGAATAAATTCAATCAAAATCTAGCGTTTTGGAACCGGCACTAATGAGTCATCTTTGGTCAGAACCAAAGAGTTAGGATATTTTTAAACCTTTGATCAAAGCCGCACACCATTTAACATGGTACTAACTTATGATCTAAAGGGCGATTTGTTTTCTGAAAATATTCACAAACATATTTGTGAAACAAAATGAGAAAGAAGCGTACTGATCCGTGTAAAGCTGTACACCCGGCAACGGAAAAGTAACAGAAGTGGGCCGATACAAAACCGATAGAAATGTGTTTAAATGTTGCTATCATGAACAAGGGTTTGCAAAGGGATGTAGAAACATGCAAGAAATAAGAGAAAAATGAACATTTCCATGCAAAGTACTCTCTATTCCATCATCAATTTCCGTTTTCTCTTTTTTAGGAGCGTTACATGCGTTTTTAGTTTCCAACGTTACTACCTTCTTCTCTGACCTTCCACAGAAGCATTAGTGAATTTTTCTACTCGGAATCCTAAACACAATTGATCATACCTGCAGTTACTTAACCTTTTCTCTCTTCTCGAAGAATCCTGCCGTGGCCAAAAACCCCAATGAGCTTTAGGATCCGCCCTGCAGCTACAAAAATATCTGATGAAAGTCGACGTAAAAATATTTTATTAGGTAATCATTGTCTGTTAGGTTATCACCACTGAGGCTGGTTAGATCGTCGAATAGCACCAATAAAGGTTATGCTGTTATAGGGAAACTGCGAAAACCTAAATCGGCGCTGAAATGAGGCTACGAGAAAAAATGAGCAGTAAGGTAGTTTGCCATTGCTTTCCTCGTTTAACCAGAAAGTGCTATTTCAGCACAACTGGCTCTATGAATAGCACCTTTTATAACATCGGGACGCACAGGCCATGCTCCAAATTCCATTACGCAGCACAATCCATACCTCAGAAGCTCAATACTGTCACTGCCATAAACGTGTTTGAAACTTCATTGGAAGCTACATTTTGGTCTGGTCTGTGCCAATCAAGAGGCAGATCCAAAATAATTCAACCACCAATAAATAGCAATAGATGCATTACTGAAAACAACATAGAACCTCGACGCTATAGACTTCTTTGTGACCAAGTCCTACCTTAGTAACGAAGTCAGTAAAACAAATTCCATAACTGCTTTCAGTTCCCTCGAATCGTAAATTTTAAATCCAAGCTCGGTGCTATTCAGTACATGACCTTAACGTGTATAGTAGGTCTTGTACGGTTTCTCTTTCTTGCACTGTCATTGTGCATATACTGTACTGCCCAAAGCAACGCTGTATTATTTTAAATAATTAACGACACATTTTAAATTCAAAACATAACTCATCCATGCCTTCAGGCATTTCAAAGCTGGAGGAAGAAATGACCTGGGTTACTCACAGTAGGTAAAAGAACCTCAGCGTCTAATTTTTCTTTCCTTTTAATCTTTCATTCCTTATTTCATGAGAATGACAATTTAAAATATTTGAGTTTAATCTAACGATAATTATTTATATTCATTCTACAAAACGAAAGTAAGGCCTACTCGTGGCCTCCCAGTTCTAAAAGACCTCCTACTAAGTAAACAAACGAAAAGACTCAACGTCTGTCGAAGATGGACGAAAATAAGCTGTTTCCATATTTCTTTAGAAAGCGGAATTCATGCCATAGAAGTAGCTACAGAATCGTCGCAACTCAATGCTCGTATAAAACCCGTATCACGCTATTCAACAATATACACTGCTTGACAAAAAAGTTAAGCACGCAGAAGGAGTGGTCCAATATTATCCCATTTCGGTATACATGCATGCCATTGATGAGTGAGTAAATGATTAGATTTACAAGGATCTGTAATGTGCAGAACGCCCACCAGAGTGCATTCGTGATGGTACCGTCCTGTTGTTGTTACCAGTCAACCGCTGTGAGTTAGACAGTTAAGCAAGACGTGGAGAGGACTACGTAGCCTACAGTACGAAACAATCCCGATGCCTCACAGACGTGTTTGACAACCTATCCACCTTTTGAAAACATTTGACAGAGGCCGCATTGTGGGACTGCATGAGGCTGGTTGGTCGTATCTTGCAATTTCCAGGCATGTGGGCCATTCAGATGTCACAGTGGCCCGATATTGGACTCAGTGGGTACATGAGGGCACCCAATCACGTGGCGCAGGTTCGGGTCGACTAAGAAACACCACCCCGAGGGAGGACCGTCGTATGGTACGCCAAGCATTGCGGGAACCCATAACTTCGGCACCCGTCATCCGCGAAAGTGTACTGGAGATTCTAAAATATCCTGCGAGTTCCCGAACAGTGTCTCGACGACTCGCATCCGCCGGGTTGGGGTCATACCGCCCCGGCGTTGGTTGCCATTGACACCAGAACACCAACGCCTTCGTTTGGAGTGGTGCCTTGCCAGGGAGACATCGATGACCATCGTGTGCGAGTTTGGCGGCGTCCAGGACGGAGGGAAGATCCTGCCCATATTGTGGAAGGACAAACAGGCGTAATCCCTGGCTTCATGGTATGGAGAGCCATAGGATATGCGCTCAGGTCACCTCTAATAGTGCTTCGGTAGACTTCGATGGCACGGCGATACATCACAGACATTCTGCGTCCACACGTCCTATCCCTTATGGCACAGCACCCTGGGACACTGTTCGAACAATATAATGCACGCCCACACACAGCACTTGTGTCTACGGACTGCCCAGAGCATGTTGAGGTCCTCCCGTGGCCTGAAAAATGCCCGGACCTCTCGATCATTGGACACGTCTGGGATGATATTGGAAGGGGACTCCGTCCCAGTACCAACCTGCGGGATTTGGAGGGACAGATGCAACAACTGTGGACGAACTTGCCTCAGGAGAGGATCCAAAGGCTGTTCAGGGAGTCAGTAGACTTGGATAGATTAAATAGTTACTAACATGAGTCTCATTGTCAGGTTAGGTGAACATCAATCTTCTTTATGTAACAGTTTTCAAGCCAGGCTGACGTATAGTATTCAGCAACGGAGTATACAAAGAAGTATATGATGATGCTGGATTTAGAATGTTAAATTAGTAGTATATTTTGTAATATTTTCTTTGCATGTAATTGCTAGTTGTACTCTTGTTGTTGTTTCTGTTGTTGTTGTTGTTGTTGTTGTTGTAAATCATAGTGTACAATTTTGAAATACTTAAGGTACGTGTGAATTTGTATATTGTAACTGTTCGCTCTCCTAACTTCACACTTGAGGAGACGAACACATGAATATTGATAAGAACTATATGTGGCTTGCCCGCAAATTGCCACGCAAATAGAATCAATTATCATTCCATGGTTTCCCATTTCTCCATGTAATGTTTGGGCGCCAGCGTTACAGTTTTAACAAAACTGTAAAGCAAAATTTATATTTACTAGCATAGAGACTTATACTTACATCACAGGGGTAGGATTTTAAATAATTAACTATTAAGTATCGCATGAGAAAGAAAATTAACGCAATATAAAATAAAATGAATTTATTATACAAAAGAATTAGATAAATCGGAAAAGTTCCTTTACGCTTGGAGGGATTTTAGAATTTACGTTACTGAAATTAACTGTTGCTTGCTTTATCTAATTGAGGCTCACCAATTGCAGCTTCCCTTGATGTCATCTATCTTCCGTGGTTACTGGTTCCCCTCTTCTCGTTGTAGAATTGGCTCCATGGACATCCTTCCTTCCTTCTGTGATGTGGTTTGGGCCATCTAGACAAGCACTCCCTAATTGCCTAGTCTTGAAATTAAACATTGGCCCTATACTTGTGAAAATTGATCAGCGTTGATCGTAGGAGGAGAAAATTCAGAGTTATGAATTTTTCCATGTTATCAGAAATCTCAATCCAACTTAGCTATTCTATTGATACAATACAGACTTGTACCAAATTCCATGGACTTGAACTAAACTTAGTTCTTCGTCCAGAATAATTACTGAATATATCACAAGTCGTAAGCTTGTTTCGTCTCACCCTGATCCGACAGCATCACAGCAGCTAAGTACTGTGTCGAAGCGACAACACACTGTACGAAAATAACTATGTCTCGAAGCGACCACTCACTGTCTGAAGAATAATAAAGTAGTTGTGGTTCTGGTAGTGTGAGTCGAGGGTTGCTCTGCGCTAGATAATATATCCGGGCTCTTCCCACTCTTGGTAACAGCTCTATACCAAATCTCTATACAACGAAGCATCTGATTCGTAGATCGCATTATCATCTCCCTCTCTTCATTCTTCACAAGTAACCAGTAGGCGTGGCGATGATGTAGATGCCTGGCTTGTTAGCCTCGCGCGCGGGGCGCTGTATACTACCTTTGCTCATAAGTTAAATCCGTGAGTCATCCAACTTCCCCGCTTCAAGAATACTTTTCCGTGTACACAAGTATGAGATGAAATGACACCAACTCTGTCTCAACATTGACCGTATATACAGTACATAATGAATTCCTGTCCTACATAATATAATAATTTAAATAATGAATGATGTTCTAATATATACAATATGATTCCAAAAGCCTTATATACACATGATTGAAGTTAAATTAATATCTCATTATGAATAATTTCCGATGGCGGATAATCTTGATATCGAGTGATATCGCGTAAAAGGATTGTACACTAATTTAATATGGCTGGAGAAGCCTGGACGGTTACAATATGACGGTGTTAAAATGTTAAGCTAGTAGCAAATTCAACCTAAATTATTGTAAGCAATAGTGTTAAGCACTGGAAGTACATACGTTGTGTGATGCTGGATTTAGAATGTTAAATTAGTAGTATTTTTTGTAATATTTCCTTTCCATGGAATTGCTAGTTGTACTCTTGTTGTTGTTGTTGTTGTTGTTGTTGTTGTTGTTGTTGCGTAATTTACTGTGTTATCACAGTACGGTAAGTGAACATTGCCACCGGGATATTTCGCAGTTGCGATGTATTTGTTAATAATAATACTAACCGCGTACAGCCGTCCGCATAACACTCGCCTTCGCACTCGACGAGGTGGCCGTCAGTTTACATAGAATGTAGTTTCGTGCTCCTATTTTAGCTGCCGTGCCGGAAAGGTGCTGGCAGTACGTTAAGGACCTGCGCAAGGTGACGTCCAGATATTTAGGATGCCTGTTGTCGAAGAGCTGAGTGCAGTTAAACTGGACTGAAAGTTCCTTGTTTGTATGTCTATTACTCAGGAAAAAGAAACGTATTAAAGTTTTTGCCATTTTAGGAAAAAGTTTCAATTTTCTGAAGTAATTACCTAGTAAGGTCCGGTCAGTTACCAGTGTTCCCTCACAATAGACTGGTGCTGAGTTGCAATGGTCCATACCTGGATTTCCTGGTCGAGGTTCGCGGCATGTCATGTATATACACATGGAAGAGGAGTGGCACAACAGATCCTTGTGCCAAGTCTTTGTTCAGCTTGAACTGCCTGCTGCTTCTGTTGTTCAGACAGCCCACTCTGAACCATATGTTACCCAGAAATAGGTAGGGTGGAAGTTTATACACTGCACTCAACTCTCGATTAACCGGGATAATGTAGGGTTGAGGCTTCCCGGGTAAGTGAAATCGCGGTTAACCCACAAAAAGTTAAAAATAGAACAGGCTTACTAAAAATACAGTTATAATAATAAATAAATGATACTACTGTATTTTTTATTAACTTACCCAATACGTTGCAGCTAAAGTAGCACTTAGAACGCACTTAGAACAATTAATAAATGGAAAAATAAACAGCACTTTTCGTTATAACTAGTAAGTCAAAGAAAAATATTTATGTTTCTGCTTTTGTACCGAAAAACACTTTTCCTTTATTTTGATTCTCAAGTTTTTCAAAACTAGATTTTCGGTGATGAGAGCATCATCCCGGCAATATTATCCCCACCCTTTGTAATTCTCTATTACTGGAACTCCTAACACTCGTGCATTTTTACTTTTTTTGATATCGTAGTTAAGCCGCAATGCGGTTGATCCGATTACGATAAATCGAGAATATGGGTGTAATTCGTTCCTCCAGAGAGTATCATACTCCTCAGCAAAATCTATAAACGCAGCCGATGTTTCTACCTTCATTTGGAAACCGAGTTCATTGTAAGTGATCAATGCCAGTACCGCTGGAACCAGCTGGTGGAGGCAGTGTCATAATCTGGGAAGTATTTTGCCGGCAAGCCCTGAGACCATTGGTCATCGTAGCACAAACATTGATTTGTGAAGACGACAGGAACCTGTTAGCCGACAATCTGCCCCCCCCCCCCGAATCTCCAGGCAGTCTTTCCCGAGAACAATACCATATTCCAACAGGACAGTACACCGTGTCGCTGGGCTCAGGTCACTACAGACTGGTTGGAGAACCGTGGCAATGTTCTCCACTCTACCACGGCCCCAAACTTTTCCGGACTGAAACCTCATCGAAAATGTTTGGCATATACTGGAACTGATGTGAGGACTGCTCCAACGCCTCCACAAAATATGCGTCAACTACACAAGATGCTGCAGTACGCATGTCCGTGTCACCTTGAGGAACCTGTCCCCGGCTGTTTGCAAACACTGTCAGCAGCAAAGGGGGACCAACCTGTTATTAGGTACGTGTTACTAAAAATCGTTCAGTGTAGATTGAACTATCTGCTCCTGCTGCTGCTGATTGTGGTGGCGTTGGTGGTGGTCGTGGTGGTGGTCGTGGTGGTGGTTGTTATTGTTTTAAAATGAAGTACAATTGGGCAACAATCCTCTATTTAACACTAATAGAAGGAAAATGGAGGAGTTCTAACACTTCGAAGAATGAAGGTATCGGTAAAAGGGGCCACAAGTGCGTCAAAACGAAAGAGCACCTAGGCCTCACAAACCTAATACCGCCGTGGTCAGAAAAGAATCAGAGTTGACCAAGGGAGGTCAGACAGGAAAGATGAAAGTTAGGAGACTGGCACAAGTGGACGCAAATCAAATCTTGGCTAGGGTGACCGCAGTGGCCAACCCACGCTCCCAAGTTAAGAGCCCCTGCTCCCTTTCAGTCGCGTCTTACAACAGGCAGGGGATACCGTGGATGATATCTACCGCCCCCACCCACACGGGTAAAGAGTGCTCCCCTGGGCGCCTCACTCAAGTTCATTGTCA
This sequence comes from Anabrus simplex, assembly GCF_040414725.1. NCBI lineage: Eukaryota > Metazoa > Arthropoda > Insecta > Orthoptera > Tettigoniidae > Anabrus > Anabrus simplex. The sequence continues at coordinate 951,357,704 of NC_090265.1, read as the reverse complement.
GCCTAGTTGGATTCACAAATACTATCAAACCTTATTCGGTTATAGGGGAATTGCAAAAACCGATGGTCACACAACAATGAGGCGAGCAAAACATGATACGGAGTGAGGTAGTTTGCCATTGCTTTCCTCCCTGAAAGTGCTATTGCAGTACGTCCACCTTTATGATCAACACGTTCCATGATATGCAGACGCACTAACTGCGCTCTGAAGATCATTACTCAGCACCAGACATGCCCCAGCAGCTTCCATACTGTCGCAGCCATAAATGAGATAGACTTTAGTAGAAGCATTTTGCTCTATTCTGTGCAGAGAGACTGATGTAAAAATACTGCATTCATCAAGAAGTAGTAACAGACGGACAGTTGATAATAAAATGACAAATATTGACGGTCACTGAAGATATGCTTTTCCTACACTTTAATTCTACTACTACAAAAATGCAAAACGACATGCTAGAGAAAAAAGAAGTGGAGGAGTTCTACTGAGAAACGCACACTTGCTAGATGGGTATCTCACATCCAAGCGTGGGCACCAAGAAGGCAGCTGATGTTGAGTGTTTGTAACGTCACCTGGCCGTGTTTACTCTGGCGGTGATACCAACCACACATCACACTCTCACGTCATCCACGGCTGACGCTCAAGTGTTTGGTCAGCCTATGGCCTGCATTCCTCTACAAGCTAGCTCCCAAGACACGCAGTGGAATATGAAACACCAGCTACAGGCATAATCAATCCACTGATTAACTGATTAACAGTGAATAGTTAATTCAGTAGTTATTTTCGTGTTTACCGAGCGAGTTGGCCGTGCGGTTACTGGCGCGCTACTGTGAGCGTGCATTAGAAAGATAGTGGGTTCGAATCCCACTATCAGCATCCCTGAAGATGGTTTTCTGTGATTTACCCATTTTCACACGTTATTCAAGGCCCCGGCCGCTTCCTTCCAACTCTTAGCCCTTTCCTATGGCATCGTCATCATAAGACCTATCTGTGTCAGTGTGACGTAAAAAAAATTGTAAAAAAACTTTCGTTTGGGGAAAAACGGAGATTACCAACGTGGTTCGAGAGAATGTGGAAAATTTCAACATCACGAACACTATGCTTCTAAAGGAAATTAAGACACAAAACTAAAATAAAATCGTTACTTAGCACAAATAGCGAACCTACTTCCAACCAAGCAAACGTTCTTAGATTCTTCAAAACATATAAAAAAAGTCACATAAAAAGTAAATAATGCAGAAACACTTTTACACACTGTCATCTTGAAAAAGCTGGATTAAGTAGTTGTAGCATGACCCCTACATTTAAAAAATCCTTTGTCTATTGTGAAGTGGAAGTTGCTGGAATGCATACGTTTTATTCACAGTTTTTGTTGTATGTCGTATCCTGACGCTCTTATGTAGCACAAATTAATTATCTCAAACCTTTTAGTTATTTTGAGAAATGATGTAGTGCTCATGAGATCGGTCAGCCTCTGGCCTATATTCCTCCACAAATTTAATGTAATATGAGCATTTGGCCTATCAAAACAATCAATCAATCAATCAATCATCACTGATCCATAATTAGGACTGTCGTTCAGATGGCATATTCTCTATCAACGGGTTACTTAGCCCTTTCTTAAATGGTTTCAAAGAACGTAGAAATGTATCGAACCTTTCCTTCGGTAAATTATTCCAATCCCTAATTCCTCCCCCTATAAACGAATGTTCGCCCCAATTTTCATTGTCGGTATGGAGCGATGACCACGGGGATATACACCTCAAGATAGCAATGCTCGGCGTTGATATGGACTAAGCAACAAAAGTTTAAATTCATGAATTATATTATCATAGTCTGTACGGTAAAACTGTTTGAGATTAACATGATCGGAAATTGTATTCTCTACAAAAAAAATTCTGTATTTTCGATACTACCAATAACATAGGTATTTAAAAATTAAGTTTAAGACGCCTGCCCCTCAACTACCATTTTATCCAGCTTGAATACAATTATTTATAGCCTAGACTGTAGTGCCTTATTCCCTGACTTTATATACGAATTTAAATTAAATTCTGTTCATCCACTCTATCGTGACTAGGCGTTGATATGGACTTAACACAAAAATTGAAATTCATGAATACCGCATCTCTGTTATCACAGCCAGTACAGTAAAAATGTATAAAATATACATGATTGAATATTTAATTCTGCATAACATTAGTTATGAAGTATTTATCGATAGGACCATTAATAACATAGAGTTTTAAGAATTTAATTTTAGGCATTTCCCCAAACTACTATTTCACTCAGGGTGAATTAAGTTATTTACAGCCTAGATTGTAGTGTCTTTCGACAAGATTTTCATTAAATTTTCTTCAGCCATTTTCTCGTTATGCGCGTGTTTACATACATACATACATACATACATACATACATACATACATACATACATACATACATACATACATACATACATACATACATACATACATGTAGACAGACAGACAGACAGACAGACAGACATGACGGAAAATTAAAAAGTGCATTTCGTTGTTACCAAGGACACGGGCGATTCTGAACAATGTACAGACAAAACTCTTAGTTTATTGTATACTAGCTGATGTACCCGTGCTTCGCTACGGGATTCTCAGAAAGACTGACTTTGTGGTTTTCCTAACTGAAATCAACATAGGTCATTACAAAAACGTAAGTATGAATATAGCGAATAAAAGCAATGCTATCATAAAAAATACTCGATCAAATGGAAAGCCGCACGTTTTATCACTTTTAACGAACAGTGCTGCGGTTAGATTGCGGTGCCAATCTAATAGTCCAAAGTTCCAGAGCTGGGATGACCAGGCTGCAGATTTCCATGAACACTCATCTGCCATTATTCCGTTAAATATGCACACTGTTCATTCCAATCAGTGCCTCAGAGTAGGGATTGAATAGCCCGAATGCTATGATGATCCAATGTGTTACGTACCAGTAGTATCAGAAAATTTATAAACCAGGGGAATGGCATGCTAAAGAAGAAAGTTATCTAACTCCCCAGCTAATTCCCATCAATATTCAGGCAGGCTGTTACATTCTGTACGACTGGGAGAGTTGACTGTGTGGTTAGCGGTGCGCAGCTGTGAGCTTGCATCCGAGAGATAGTGGATTCGAACCCCATTGCCGGCAGTGCTGGTATTCTGTGGTTTCCCACTTTCACACCAGTCACACCTTAATTAAGGCCTAAGGCACTCCTAGCCCTTTCCTATCCCATTGTCGCCATAAAACCTATCTATGTCGGTGCGACGTAAATCAAATAAAAAATACTCTGTACGCAGCAGTAATCCTATCTACCGGAGATGTGGGGCAACAGTAGACACAAAGCACATCACGACAAACAATGGTCCATGTAATGGTATTGTTGATCAATGTTATGAGCTTTCTATATTGTAGGCCTTCACATTTAGTTTTCTTTCAACTCTGTGATTTGTAAAATATTTTATACCGTAAACTGTAGTTTCTTATTCTCCAAATTTACACACCGATTTTCATTAAATACTGTTTACCCATTTTCTCGTTACTCGGTGCTGATATGGACTTAGTAACAAAAATCCAAATTCATGAATATCTTTGTGATCATAGCCAGTACGGTAACAATGTATAAGACATGAATAATAGGAAATTTAATACTATATAACCTTAGTTATGTAGCATTCATCGATTACACCTCTAATAAGAAATATTTGAGAATTACATTTTAGGCCTTCCACTAAACTACCATTTCACTCAGCGTGAATAAAATAATTTACAGCCTAGAATATAGCAACGTATTTCCTGACTTTACATACCGATTTTCATCAATATAGGACTACTAAGAACAATATTTGAGAATTAAGTTTTAGGCCTTCCCCTAAACTACCATTTTTCTCAGCGTGAATACAATTGTTGATAGCCTAGATTGTAGCAACTTATTCTCCAACTTTGCATACCCATTTTCTTTAAAATACGACCACTAATAACATAAATAGTTGAGAATTCAATTTTAGGTCTTCCCCTAAACTACCATTTCACTCAGCGTGAGTAAAATGATTTATAGCCCAGATTGTAGAGGCTCATCCCCCGACTTCACATACCGATTTTCATCAGACCACTAATAACATAAATAGTTGAGAATTCAATTTTAGGCCTTCCCCTAAACTACCATTTCACTCAGCGTGAGTAAAATGATTTATAGCCTAGATTGTAGAGGCTCATTCCCCGACTTCACATACCGATTTTCATTAAATTCTCTTCAACCGTTTTCTCGTGATGCGTGTACATACATACATACAGACAGACAGACAGACAGACAGACAGACAGACAGACAGACAGACAGACAGACAGACAGAAATTACGGAAAAGCAAAAAGTGCATTTTCTTGTTACTATGGACATGACCGATACAGAAATACCATTATTTTCAAATTCTGAGCAATGTACAGACAAAACTCTTATTTTATATATATAGACTAGCAAATGTACCCGTGCTTCGCTACGGTATTCTACATTGTATTCGAATATCGAAGTAAATACTGTACATGCAGTAAATAAGATTGTTTTAAAATTGCATGTCTCTTAGCGTTATCCGAGAAAGAGCATGGGGTTTCCAATGTAAAGTGTTTGTTACGGATTTGTGATATAACGGCCGGCTCATTTGCATACTGGCATTCACAATCGAGTTGGGAAGCTTACATTATAATTGCAGGCCTCATGGCCTACTGCGCGGTCACAATCGATTCGGGAAGTTTTCGGTACAATGGCAGCCCCCTTTCCCACTTCCAGACAGATAACAGTTTACGAGGTTTTATTATAATGGCAGGCAACTACCCCACTATCAGTCGAAATTGAGTTGTGCAGTTATCATTATAATGTCAGGTCCCTTTTCCTAATGCCAGCCAGCTTACTGCCAGTCACACCAAGTTGGTGAGTTTCCATCAAAATAGCAGGCCACTATGCCTCATGCCAGTCACATTTTACATGAGAACATTTGTTTATAATTGCGGGCACCCTTGCCTACTGCCAAACACAATCGGGTAGGGTAGTTTTAAACAAAAGTGCATGCTCCCTTGCCTTCTGCAAGTCAAATCGAGAAGTGAACTATTCATTACAATGGTAGGCCTTCCTTACTAATGCCAGTTACACAGGAGTAAGAGAAGGACCCCATTCCTGCCGTCAGTCAAAGTCGGTGTGGGGAGTACTGATTACAATAGCAGACACACCCTTTCTCGATCGCTACAAATCAACATCAGTGAATATATATAGATCGACCTACGAAAGTATATGCGTGTTTACAATATTTCAGGCCTTCATTTACAGATTAACTGCTGCTAAACGTACGTCATAACGACAAAGGATTGTACCATAAGACACCGGATTTAGTGGCCTTAATGATTGGTCCTATGATATCTCATCTATTCTTGGGTCAGATTGAGTCAGAAACGTTGAACAGGGTAAAGTTTTTGTAAGATTATCTCACATTGCATTACTTTTCGGATAATTATGTGACAGCTACATACATAGCATTTGGCTCACACGTGGCTACTGGGTGGGCCAATTTTCGTGAAGAGTTTGATGATTCTATATTTCCTATAAGTGATTGAAAGTATGAATTATGCATATGAAAAGTCCAAATATACTTAACATCGAATAATAGAAAAAAATCAAACGTAAAAAGGATACAGATACGACAAAAAGTCATAAGACCAAGGTTGTAGATCATTCCAAATTGAACAGATATTGTGCAGTGCGTTATGTGATAGGACTTCCCGAAGGTCTGCACCATCATTAGAATTGCCTCCATATTTCGATACTCTTCGGGGATAAAAAGTGAAAATTTTAAAGATCTTGGAAGTTTTCCGTTCGTTACAGGCTAAAACGTATAATTATTCAAATTTCCACTTGCTTTTTCGTCTGACAGATTATGCCGCAATCTGGATTTTGGGCGAGGAGGGTAAAAATTATGACTTTCAGGAAACTAAACCAAAAAAATATCCAGATGGTCATTATTATCCCTTAAACGAGTAGCTGTGCGAAAATTTCGCCAAAATAGTCAATGTACAGGCACACAGTCGTTACGATTTTATTTATATAGATAGATAAGGAATATGCTCCACGTACAACACCTTTTGGGCTATGTCCGCTGGACTTAACCTGCAAAACTGGCCATTCATGATATCTCCCTTCTAATCCTCCTGACGAAAAAATGCACTTGAAAAAAGTTTTAGTGATGGAATTCCATCACGTTTGGTCGATTTCCAGTCAGGTTGGTCTTGTACTGTATATATTGTGGAAGAGTAAAATCACCATTTCGGTTCCCTATAAACCACCAGTCCATTCCGGTAATTTGAAATGTTATTGACCTTTAAAACCTACCTTTGGACAGGTGGATGCTAAATATAAAGTTTGGTTCGAATCTCTTCAGTAGTTTTCAAGTTGTAAGAAATACGTTTTACACGCACTCGCTCTTGAGTTAAGTCCGATGGGACTTGTACCGAAAAACGGTCCGTCAATGATATCTCCCTTATTAAGCCTCGTATCGAAATGATGCACATGAGAAAAAGGGTTTAGAAATTAATTTCCATTAAGGCAGGTAGATTTCCATTAAGTTTGGTTATGTATATTTTGTGGGAGTGCAAAATCACGGTTTCGGTTTCGTATAAACCCCCAGTCAGTTCAGGGATTTAGAAACAATATTTGCCCTAAAACCTATCCGAGGACAGGTGGATTCTAAATATGAAGTTTGGTGGAAATATATCCAGTAGATTCTAGCACTCGCGTACATACGGTGTAATTAAGGAAGAAAATAATAGTTAAGAAAGTTGAAATTAATAGAAAATGGATTATAACTGAGGACAGCTGGATAACGACAAATATGTAAATGCCAAGTGAATGTACTGGAAAATCAAATGCCCCTCAATAAATTATGCTGGTGTGAGTAATGGATATAATAAAGCGGTAACAGAGGAGAAATTTAGGCGCAGTGATTCTTAGGTAAACAGATAAGATGATGGTAATGGTGTTATTACTTAATCTATTCGAGGGCGGTTATAACCTCCAATGATATTCCGCCAATATCGCGCAGATAGGCCGATTGACGCCTCTCTTGCCTTCTGCCCAAGGAACAACCACAAATTTGAAAGCATGGTGAGGAAAGTGGCAATACGTTACTTCCCTGCTGGCAAGCAGTCAGAGACGTTGCCATGGTAAGCTGTAGGTTCGTTGTCGGTCTGTCGATCACTCAATGCAGAGCATGATACCCGCAGAAAATAGTAAATTACTCCGTCATGTGAAAAATAAGGTAAATTATGAACATAACGAAAGTTGTTTATAATGAAGAGACGTTTCACTTACGGTCCAGGGAGTTTACAGAAAATCAATAGTATAAGAGAAAATGGAGGAAAACCGTTCTAGTTTTTCTATAAACCCCCCGTCTATTCAAAGATTTTAAAATGATATGCATATCGAAACCTTCCCCGGGATGAGTATACTCTAAATATGAAGTTTGGTTGAGATCTATCCAGCCGTTTCGACGTGATGGTGGAACAGGCAAACAGACAAACAAACAGACAAGCAAACAGACAGACACGAAAAGTAAAAACCACCGACTCGGTCTTGAGTTGACCTAAAACGGATATCTGAAAAATTGGCAAAACAAAAGAAATTACAGACAGCGGACCCCCTACAAATTTATTTATATAGATAAGTAGAGATTTTCACTTCAATAGTATATTTTCTCTAAACAGACTGCCCTCATCAAGCGAACGTCTTAATCTATATATATATAAAAGAACATGTCCTGACTGACTGACTGACTGACTGACTGACTGACTGACTGACTGACTGACTGACTGACTGACTGACTGACTGACTGACTGACTGACTCATCATCGCCGAACCAAAACTACTGGACATACAGAAATTAGCTTTTGAGGATACATTTATATTACAACGTAGGTGCTCGCTAAGGGAGGATTTTTGGATATTTCGTGAAAAGGGTGAAAAGGGGAGTGAATTTTTAAAATTAGTGCATCTATATCTCAAAACTTTAAAAGCTTACAGATGTAAAAACTGGTTTTAGAATCTCCTTTAAAAATAAAGAAACACGTATTTTTTTGTTTTCGGAAGATCCCACTAGGAGGGGTGAAAAAGAGTGAAAAGGGGGTTGAATTCCTTTAATAAGGATACTTATATCCCAGAAATTGAAGATATTACAGACCTGAAAATTGCTATTTGGAATCTCCTTTAAAAATAAAGAAACAAGTTTTTTTGTTTTTGGAAAACCAACTAATGGGGGTTAAACAGGAGTGACAAATAGGGTGTAATTTTAGAAAGAATATGTCTGCAGTATATCTTAGAGACGTAAAATGTTACAGACGTAAAAGCTGGTATTTGGGTTCTCCTGTGAAAGTAAATAAATATAGGTGATTTGTTTTCGGAAACTCCACTTAAGGGGAACTAAAAACGGGGTGAAATTATAAAATGAGCATGTCTACAGTATATATCAAAATCTTAAAATGCTACAGAAGTGAAAAATTGTATTTTTTTTTATCTCTATTCAATGTAGGTTCTCGCTAAAGGAGGATTTTTGGATATTCCGTCTCTAAGGGGGTGAAAAGGGGGGAGGATTTTTAAAATGAGTGTATCTGCATCTCAAAACTTTAAAAGTTTACAGATGTAAAAATGTTTATTTAGAATCTCCTTTAAAAATAAAGAAACACGTATTTTTTGTTTTCGGAAAATCCCACTAGGTTGGGTGAAAAAGAGTGAAAATAGGTTGAATGCCTTTAATGAGGATACTTATATCTCAGGAACTGAAGATATTACAGACTTGAAAATTGGTATTTGTAATCTCCTTTAAAGAAAAGAAACACTTACTTTTTTGTTTTTGGAAAATCTAATTAATGGGGGTTAAACACGAGTGACGAATGGAGTGAATTTTTAGAAAGTCTATATCTACAGCATACCTCAGAAATGTAAAATGTTACGGACATAAAAATTGGTATTTGGAATCTCCTGTAAAAGTAAATGAAACATAGGTGATTTGTTTCCGGAAACTCCACGTAAGGAGAACTAAAATGTGGGTAAAATTTTAAAGTGAGTATGTCTACAGTATATCTCATAAATTTAACATGCTACAGAAGTGGAAAATGGTATTTGTATCTATATTAAAAATAAAGAAACATGTAGGCCTATTTTTTGTTTTTGGAAAAACAACTTGGGTGAGGGTAAAAATGATTGAAAATGGGGTTGAAATCCTTTTATCAGGATACTGATATCTCAAAACTGAAGATGTTACAGACATGAAATTTGGTATTTGGAATCTCCTTTAAAAATAAAGAAATACGTATTTTTTGTTTTCAGAAATCCACTTAAAAGGGGGGGGGGGCGCAAAGGGAGAATTGATACATTAGTTGAATTATTTGAATGAAGATACTATTATCTCAAAAACGAAAGATGTTGCACACGGGAAAGTGGTATTTGGAATCTGCATTAAAAGTAAAGAAACACTGTTCCTTTGATTTCGGAAAATCCAATGAAGGATGGGGGGGGGTGAGAGGTTTGAAAAATTAATTAAATAAATTGTATGAGGATACATCTAATAAAAACTAAAGTTGTTACATACGTGAAAATTGATATTTCGATCTCCTTTAAAAACAATGAAATCGCATTTTGGGGGGAAAATCATCTTGGGGGTGGGGGTGAAAAGGATTTGAATTCCTTTTATGAGGACACATATCTCAAAAACTGAAGATGTTACAGTCGTGATAATTGGTATTTAGAAGATCATTTACTAATAAAGAAACAAGTATTTTCTTCCGGAAAATTCACTTAAGTGGGGGAGTGTGAAAGGAAGTGAGAAAAGTTAATTCCTTTTATGGGGATACTTATATCTCAAAACTGAAGGTAACAGACGTGAACATTGGTATTTGTAATTTCCTTTAAACATAAAGAAACACGCCTTCTTTTCTTTTGGGGGGGGGGAATCAACTTAACGGCGGTGGGGTGAAAAACGGAGTTGAGACCAATTGATTTCACTATTCATGATGTACTTGATACTGATCATAAACCAATATTTTTTTATCTTTCCCGGGTTCCTTTTCGAGAGCCATCTTTTCCTTTGGAGAACTTAAAGTTACATTACAGTAGATTCTCCTGACATATAAATAATAATTTAAACACATTTGAAATAAACGATAGGAGTGATATTGACCGAGCAATTGTTCACCTCTATAATAAGGTCAATAATGCACGGAAGTATAACATTCGTATCGCCAGAAATCCCACGCACTTGCCTACGCACGACAATGGTGCTGGTCACATCGTCGCAGTTACAATGGCAGCAGATGTAATTTACCGCTAAGTAGCGGTCTTGTATCTTGCTGCGTGGTCCAGACCATCAATAATAATAATAATAATAATAATAATAATAATAATAATAATAATAATAATAATAATAATAATAATAATAATAATAATAATAATAATAATGTTTTGGACCGTCGTCAAAATGTACGGACCACGCTGGAAACATGTCCTAGCCGGTAATGGCTACTAATGCAGTGTGGCCGCGGGTTCAGTACCGCCAAGGCACCCAAGACGACACCATGCCAGATCTCCTCAAAGATTTGATCCATATTAAAAATGCTTATAGGAAAAGATGGCAATGATTTAGGGACCCAACTGACCGGGCGGAATAGCTGGAACTAGCCCGGGAAGTACGAACTCGATTGCTGCAAAGGAAGATTCAAAAATGGGAAGAACTTTGCCGTCAGATCGCGAAATATTTTTTTATTATTATTATGTATAAAATGTTAAGCATTCAACTATAAATTTCAGTATAATACCGTAGCGAAGCACGAGTATCTTGCTAGTAAATATATAATATACTTGACTGGCTTCCTTAAGAAATTAGGATTTATCGAGTGCGATTCTTTTCTCAAATGCTGCACCTGGATTATCGTTTACACAGTTTATGATAGCTTTCTTGCAAATAGAGGGAGAAAGATGATAAGGGAAGGAAAGTGAAGGGGGTTCGTTTGTGTGGGAGTGGAGGCAACAAATAGAAGAAAGGGTGTGCACAAAGGAAGAGCAGATAAAGCGTGGAGAGCGATGTTAATTGTGTTGGTTCCCCTACCCGCCGGTAGTTGGCGCCACGTTATTGCATTATTCAAATGAAGTCAGTGCCTGGTGCTGCAGGGGAGGCAGCTACTGTGTTGTGTTTTAACACCGACAGAAGAACGACCAAGCAGCCGGATTCTCTAGTAGTTAGCATGTCATTACAACTCCAACATCTCCGACACTGTTTGGGAAGCGCCAGGTTAGCGGTTCGATTTGCGCCCTAAAGCGTTCCTAAGTTCTCTCCTCTAACATGCACAACATCGTTGGTCTCACGCTCATTCTTTACTTTCGCTCGCGTTCTCACAAGAAGAGAATGGCCAGGACGGTATTAGGAGAATATCGCACTCATTCTGCTTAAATTGTAATATCTGAGGACTGTTAGCGCTATGAGAAACCGTCAGAAAAATGGATAATCAAAATAATAGCATGTCAGTTCATTTGGTCAGTAAGTTATAAAAATCCAATGGCAGCATCCAACAAAGAGAGCAGAACATTACTTGACGGTTTCCAGAGTTCAGATAGTTTTGCGGATTGGACACTGACCAGGGAGCTGTTCGAGCTTGACCAGACAAGTGCTCTAAAGCTTTATAGGATGATCAATTAAGACATTGCAAACTGAATGGTAGTAGTCATTCCGTCGTATAATAATAATAATAATAATAATAATAATAATAATAATAATAATAATAATAATAATAATAATAATCGTATGGCCTCAACTACCGTGTGCAGACATTTCAATTTGACGCCATCTGGCTGTCTACTCGTCAATTTCGGCGTTACGTTTTACTCTAGCCCCACTAGATGGCAGACCGAGTAAACCGAAACTCTCTTGGGCGTCTATGGCTGAGATTTAATGAATTTTGTCGGGTAAACACCAAATGTGTCACCAGAGATCTTTTACATGCCGACATCGTACGACATGGAGTGTCGAATGGACTTTACTCCGCCCTTCAAAAAGCCGACTACCTCTGCCGGGTTTGAACCCGCTATCTTGGGATCCGGAGGCCGACACTCTACCACTGATCCACAGAGGCAGCATTCTGTCGTAATAGTTATGTAGCAACTGCCACGGAAAGTAATATTTTACACTGCGAGTGAGATGTTGTTTGGAAATGAGTAACGTAAATTTATCACTAGAACTCGGAAGTTGAAGATATATACATTGCCTAAAAAATCTACAAAAATCCCTAAAATATAAAAAAGACATACAACTAGCACAAAAGACGTAAAAATGTGACCCAAATTCATTCAAAATTTTAGCTTTAATGACATGCTAGAGGATCCGTGCAGCTCCGCAGCATTCATTAAAAATAAATCAGATAATGTAAATTGCTCCTTGTGCTGCCCGGGTTCTATTTTGAACGTTTATTTTCAGGATTTGTATAACCTGCCAATTATGTGTGAATGTTTTTGTAGATTCCTTCATTGTGACGATGACTGATAATTGAAGAACTTTTTAAAATGTTTGTTTTACACGGCACTGAGTCTTATGGCGACGATGGGATAGGAAATGGCTAGCAGTGGGAAGGAAGAGTCCGCGGTCTAAACTTTTTCATTTCAATCACTACTGATCTGCATTTAGGGCAGTCGCCCAGGTGGCAGATTCCATATCTGTTGTTTTCCTAACATTTTCTTAAATGATTGCAAAGAAATTGGAAATTTATTGAATATCTCCCTTGGTAAGTTATTCCAATCCCTAACTTCCCTTCCTATAAACGAATATTTGCCCCAATTTGTCCTCTTGAATTCCAACTGTATCTTCATATTGTGATCTTTCCTACTTTTAAAGACACCACTCAAACTTATTCGTGTACTGATGTCCTCCCACGCCATCTCTCCGCTGACAGCTTGGAACGTACCACTTAGTCGAGCAGCTCGTCTCTCTTCCCCCAAATCTTCCCAGCCTAAACTTTGCAACATTTTTGTAACGCTTCTCTTTTGTCGGAAATCGCCCGGAACAAATCGAGCTGCTTTTCTTTGGATTTTTTCCAGTTCTTGAATCAAGTAATCCTGGTGAGAGTCCCATACACAGGAACCATACTACTATAGCAACTCTCCATTCATTTGGTATAGTTCCTTCATGCAAACAATAATCAAATAAATACTTCAGACAACGTACTATATCCCAACCCACTGTCTTTAGTATATCCCCCGAAAGCTTATCATTTCCAGCTGCTTTTCTATTTTTTAACTTTTGTATCTTACTGTAAACGTCATTGTTGCCATAGGTAAATTTTAATACTTCTTTAGTATTAGTCACCTTCTCTATCTGGACATTATCCCTGTAACCATCAATCTTTACATACTGCTGACTGAATACTTCTGCCTTTTGAAGATCCTCGCATACACACTCCCCTTGTTCATTAATGATTACTGGAATGTCCTTCTTGATACCCCTGTTTTTTTCGAACACTTCTTTCATTTTTTCGTTTAATTTTATTTCCCTTTTCGTAACATTTTCTCTGTTATCAGATATGCTTCAAATATATTTATTTACTAGAGACAGTCCCAGCATTTTACTGGTGTGAAAATAAAAGTAACGTGGAAAACTACCTTCTGAGCTGCCGATAGTGGGGCTCGAACACATTAACTCCCGAATTCAAGCTAACAGCTACGTCACACAAACCACGCAGCCACTCTCGGTTTTACTAATTATTTTGTAGCTTTAGGGTTATTGTTGTGTGTTTAATTTTAAGTTTGAGATTTTTTCCCAGTGGAACGTCGTAGGCCTGCATGTTGCAGCCCAAATTGTCTGGAAAGTAATTCGTATTTAAAACAATAAAAGTAATTTTAACTGAATTTACAAGTAGCTCTATAGATATTAAATATACGGTTCCAACTGTCATTGGAACTATTACCAATCAGCCTAGAGAACTCGAAATCTGCAAATTCAATACTCATATTTGTCATGTTGCACATTTTCTTTCTTACCCCCCTTATGACCCGCGTGGCGATAGAGGCTGAACTTCGACTTAAATGACATCCAGAGTGGCACTAATCATCCCAACAACCGCGAAAACTATGTATTCTACATTAATATCTCATAATTTACCGGCAGGTCATTCCGGAGAGATTAAAACAAAATGAAGCAAATCAGTTCAGTAGAACGGACGTACGGATCAGCCGAAGCTGTTTTAGTAAACGTTTTTTCATATATAGATTTAATGAAGAAATATTATGTTTAAAAATGCAAAATTCTTGTGGTGTGCAGTGCAGTGCAAAAATATATGAGTGAAATACTTCTTCTTTCCTACATTATATACTTTTATATTAACATCATTTAAAAAAGAAAAAGAATTCCATGTCTGTTAAACAAGTACTTGCAGAAATTAGATTGAAATTTTTTTTCCACCTAGGATGAATTCAACGAACACGCAATGGACATCCTGGAGAACGAAATTGAATTTAGAATAAGTGGAATGATATTTGGCTTAACCACACTCGGGTTATAGGAATTGGAATTCGGAAACCTCACCCCAGTTGGCTTTCCAGTATATCACAATAATCATATCCAGGTCCTTAGGTGTAAAGGATCGTCGGTTTTCAGACAGCACTTTGCGAAACATCGAGAAACTTCTCTCCACACCAACTAACGTTAAGGGTTCATACTTGAAGCAAGTGAAATCTTCCTTTTCAAAAACATTCACATTAAAATTTTCTCCTTTTCATATTTCACTTATCTTGCACATAATTTGATATCCCCGTTTTTTCGAGCACTACTTTCATTTTTTCGTTTAATTTCATTTTCATTTAATTTTCTCTCTTATCAGATACGCTTCAAATACATATATTTACTAGAGACAAGACGTTTAAGTGGTAATGAATGAACTAATGATGATTCGAATTGAGAATGGGCAGTAAAGATGTAGTCGAAAGAAGCAAAGTTGCAAAAAAAAAAATAGCTGCTAAGGTCTAAAGGAAGGCTAAAAAAGACAAGTACGTCAAGAAACGCCGAAAAAGGCAAAAAGAACAAATAAAACCCACCATTTTCTGGCGTACAATGACCAAAATTGAACATATATCACTTTAGGCCTCGTCTTGGGAGACTCGAGAAAAAAAGATGTTTTCACCAACTTCCGAGCCCTGATTATCACTTTAGTGGCTGCTGCGTACAATATTTTATATCACACACACTACGGCAAATTTACTTATTTACAATTTAATTCTATTATAAATAGTTTTGATTTGTCATGACGCAAATCGACCATGTTCGACCCATGCATTGACGTTGCATCATGCAGCGATTAAGTGTAATCGAGACTTGTACATTTCATTGAGTAACTGGACCATACCATGACGCAGCGTCACGTGAAGCTTGCTCACCAGCAATACATGCGGAGGATGTTTCTTAGTACTTGAGTAACAGCTGATGCAACGTCTTCAGTCATTCCTGTCACAACAGGGATGTTTTACTTGTAATATTCATTCAGACGTACAAACTTTCTTTCAACTTCTCCCATTAGGTTTTCTGTTTTTTTATTTTGCAGAAAAACTGTTCTCAACATTTTAAAAATCGTGACGTCACACTTTCGGGAATGTTACTACATTTTTAATTTTTTATTTTACTAGATCCACTAAAGATGAAACATAGTTCTGGACTAAATGATTTTAACAAAGTGTGCTGATGCAGACTGTGTTTGAATTCAATAAATTGTATTAGTAACAACTGGTAAGTAAAAGAAATGTGAGTAATTGCCTAATATTTCTAGATTTCAATGATTTTACTGCAACTTCTCAAGCAAGACAGAGTAGGAGATAAGACGCGACGCAACGAACAGCCTAATACGCCCAGAGGTGTGGCCTATTTTACAGGGTTCCACACTAACAGAAGGAACTTTTTGCATGCTTTACGTACCATCAATGGATAGAACTGAATTTTCTGTGTATCCCAGACGAAAAATATGGAATAATTTATTCACGGGGTGAACTGAGGTCACCAGATGTCCAGCTGTAATGTATTGCTACCACGTGTGAAAATAGCGCATCTACCAAGCCGAGAATTGCATCCATAGTTAAAAACTCCCCCGAAGGGACGGGTTGCCTTAATTAAAGGCGGGAGCTTGAATATACTTAAGAAATGCCGATCGTATTGCGATCACATTTGGCTCAAGTGAAAGAGAGAATCAAGGTCTACAAGATGCACCCTTTAAATGTCTTGAACTCAGTTACTAACGGAGCCGATTTCCTTCATTCAGCGTGAAGGAGTCTCCCACCCCAGGGCCGGTCTCGGTCCACACTGGGGAGTCAATGGGCAGAGTCTCTGGGCAACTAACAATAGACGAAGTCATTGCCCGTCGCAATCGTAAAATTTATAACTTTGTGAACTGTGCGTTAGGAACTTGAACAACAGTCAGTCGAGCCTTGATAAGTGTCTCAGTGTTGTGCATAAACTAAGTAGGCCACTAGAAAAAATTGAATAAATGAATAGCCGGAGTTGGCTATGAACAATGCCAGCATATATTAGTACTCACTATCAGTAAATTAGTGGCATCCAATTCGGAGCAGTACCATTCGGCAGTAGAATGGCGTCCACAGGGACAATCCGCTATTCGGAGTAAGGATTCCTCAAGCCTTATGAGTCACCCTACTGTGTTAATGCGTGCTACCCTTGATTAGAGTGACCTGCCTGCATGAGGGAAGCTCCGGTGTAAATTCTGCGTAAGTGTCGTTGTAGACAAATGGAACGTGTGACGAGTGCTAGAGCTGATACCAATTGGATTACTTCTAGATTTGTAGCAGTTGAACGAGCCGATCAGGATGATGGACTGTCGCAGACCAGGTTCGAAGGCTGATACTCTCGTCTACAGCCCCAAGAGGATGGACGAGTAGAACTCTACCATTGTTTCCCGTGGAAGGTAAAACGACCAACAAACAGATGAGTTAATGTCATTTTATTTCTTAGCATGATAAAGTATAACCGGGATAACATAATGTAGGATTTTATTTTGTTTAATGCATAAATGTTGTAAATAACGCATGTTCTAATATGGAATTTGAGCTTCCCTTTGTCATGTTAACGTAAAATTAAGAGAACTAAACTCTCCGGACGAACCATACCTTTCTATCTGATAAGTCCTTCGTGAGGGGTAGTATTATTGTTAGTAATTAGTAATATGCTAATGAGTATAGGAAACAAGGATAGAATAGCATTTTTAGTTCCCCTAAAGCAGGTTAGAAACAGTAGTGAGTGGTGAATAAGGAATACGATATCCAAGAAGTTCCTATTAATGTTCAATACGGTTGTCGTAGAGAATAGCCGGGGAGCTCGCAGGTTATTTAGACAATGCATGCCTAGGTGATACGTATTATTGAGGCATGAGCATCAAGAGAGAATAGTTCTGACTGAGAAAGATACATAATGGTGTTATTTAAGCAGCTAATGTTAGGGACAATATGCTAATTTCCCTTAATTGATGATTATACCAGAATCTGTTTGAAGTGTTCTTTTTTGTGCGAAACCAGTGTGAAGTGCTGTGGCACCGGGTGCTTGAAAGAGTGGTCTAAATGTTTACAGTGAGCGAAGAGAAATATTAAGGATTGAGAAAGGAATAATGATAGATAGCTCTATGTCCAAAGAACTAGGATAGCGCTATGAGAAGTAATGAGAAGGCCGAAGCCCAAAAGAGTCTACGATGATACATGAAATGCGGAATTCGGATGTTATAATGCCTCAAGATAATCGACGTGAAGAATGAGAGAATAGAGAACACATGAATAGTATTTCTCGGGATCTCTGCGGTGATGTGAAATAAATGGAATAAATAAATGAATTGGGGCGATAATAAGTGTATCCTATGAAGGGAAATAGCGGCTGTAATTAGAAGGTTACGGTCCGACATGGCCCGTGAATGGAAATATGACCATTCTCCTGACGTGACAAGGGAACATTTTGTTGTGTTGCGGTCCCCGTCGCGCAGACTTACTGTATATTGAAGTTAAAAGCTATGAACCCTTGGATTTCACAATGTGTTTTCTTTCAATAGTTCGGCTGAAGAACACTTGTGTTAAATTATATTATAATGATAATTTCGATGGTAGTTAATATATATAAATACCCCGCCCCTACGTACAGGTGTACAAGGCAACGGATAGCAAGGGATTTTCAGATGTGTTCCTCTTAGACAGAAGAAGCCCGGTTCGAACCCAGATGACGGCCAGAATGAGCCGGCATGCACAAGCTTGTATCAAGCTTTCGCCCGTGGCAGAAGAAAGTGATATCCATGTTTTTCTTACAGGAATGGCCCCATTTGTACATAAATTGTACATATGATTTTGTTCACGGTATTGTTTTATTTCTTTGAGTTCAAACAGAACCGATCTTCATCGTTGTCTGTCTTGGTGTCTGGATTACGGGTAGTCTGGAGAGTTTTGCTCATTGTTGTGTGTTTTTTAATGTAAATATTTATGTAGCGTAGGGGCCAGTTAATTACGTGCTAAGAATAGACGTCGATTATACTTCATTGCCAAATGAAGCCTGTGCTGAGTGACATCATTGAACGCCCTTCTGGCGATTCGATTTAATTTGCGTACTATTTTTTTTCTTTCCACCATGTGCGGAGATTTTATTGTGATAGTGTCCTTTTTTTCTTATGTCACAATTTAGGGATAAATTGATATTTGCGACCCCATTACATGATTCTTGTCATTTCTAGCAGTACCCAGTAAATAGTTTAACTCAGAAAGCCTACTTTCACATTAGATAGGATTCCATTTTAAGTATTTTTCTTAGCTAATTCTTTTCGAACGTTACCACCCCTGTAAGTGCTCAAGTTGCCGAAGCTAGCACAGAACATAGGAGGAGGGTGGTTCGAAGCCCGTATTGACAATTCGGGCCGCTCTTCGATATAGTCCCACCCGTGGTTGTTGGTCAGGTTACGCTCACGAATTATTATGCTTGGGTCTCCTAGTCAAGCCCAGGAAGGATGTACAAACAATCAGAACTTTTGTGAATATTTTCTCCAGCCAATTAAAATTGGGGGTGTGTACAGGCATCCAGCCTATCTGTAAAGAGTTATGGAAACTTCTCCAAGAAATACTATAAAAGCTGGGCATTTTAGGGCTTTTTTGTCATCCTCATCGCTTCAGTTTATTGTGTGCGGCTTATACTAAGTGGGCAGGGGCCTCGGTCGGGGTTCGGAAGGCCCAGCAACTCAAGGTAATGGCAGAATTTTCTTAACATGTGATAGCTCCGGCAGACAGCTTGAGGGAAAGGTTTCAAATCTCTTTTATTTTATGTAAAGTTCTAAACCTTGTGGTTTAAATGTAAAATTTTCTGTTTTATTCCCTGCTGGGAAATATGTAATGTAAGGGAACAAACGCTCTGTTGATTCCCATTCAACTTAGTATGGGGTGACGTAAATTTTCTGAACGTCTAAATTCTGAACAGTTTTGGCATTTAACATTTCTCGTTTAGTCATCCCTCCGTAAAATAGGCTTAGCTTCTGGAACTTCGGGCCATAAGCCCACTTATGGTTTTTATAGTTTTCTAGAAAGACAGGATTTTCGCCTCTTTTGCATTTTGTTTTTGGCCGATCATAATAAACCTTCCCTTTTCATATTAAGGCCGGTAGTATGGGCAATCACGCCCCTGTTTTATCAAACAATAGATTGTGGTGTGAAGTCCCTTTTGGAACACGTGAATAACAAAACTGTTGATCAGACGATGAGCACAGACGAGGCAAGTGATTGTATGAGAATTGTCAGGTTAACCTTGTGATGTATGAATTTATGCCTCTGAGAGGCTGGACTGAACTTCCTTTTAGAGCTCACATTCCTAGGCTATATAAGTGAGTGGAGCAAACATGCTCTTATAAAATAGTGTACCTGTTTCAGAGCTACAATGCTCATCCCTTCGTATATTATCATGTTGACAATTCTCTCTAGTTTTATATCTGATTTTTGGACTTCAAGTCATTGTTGTTGGAGCTGACGATCTCATTATTATATTGTTATTATGTATTCAGATCTTTTATCTATCAAATTTAAAAAGGGAGGAAAAAATTTCGAATTTCGTTGCGTTAACTTATGCTCTAGTTAATTCCTTGTACCGCCCATTCACCAAGGCAGCTTCTTACTCCCCTGTGATGCACGATAATCCCATAAAATAATTATTATTGTTATTATTATTATTATTATTATCATTAAGTACACGGCCTACTTAGGACCAGATTTCCCTTCATTTTTTCCAGGAAGTTCATGCGCTGACTTATCTGCTGTATTTGTTCAGTAGAGAACTTCCTCTTCTTCTCCCTTTCTTGAGTGTTTACTCCAGCAACCACCTACTTCTGGATATTGTTTCTGTGTGTGGTACTCCCCTGCGAACCATGTTACTTTGCCGCGATGGGGAGGCCTGCGTGTCCTAATGAAGCACATAGCCGAGCCGCAGGTGCAATCATACTGGATGGGTATCTGTCGAGAAACCAGACTAACGAATAGTTCATCAATGGGGGGTAATATTCTTTCAGAGGGTGCAAGGGTGGCAGTCTACATGATTGACTGATATTGTCACGTAATAATATTTAACATGGCTTAGCTGTGTTGATACTGCTGTACGGCTGAAAGTAACGGGAAACTACATCCATACCTAACTCCAGAGAACATGTAGCTCTCTCTGTATGAATGATGTACTGATGATGGCTTCCTCCCGGTTAAAATATTCCGGAGGTAAAATAGTCCCCGATCCGCATCTCCGGGTGGGGATTACACGAGTGGGGGCAATCATCAGGAAGATGGAACTGACATTCTGCGAGTTGAAGCGTGGATTGTTAGAAGTCTGAATCGTTGTAGTACGTCAGACATTCTGAAAAGTGATATGGATAGAGTAAAGTTAGATGTAGTTGGTTGTGAAGTACGTTGGTAGGAAGAACACGATTTTTGGTCAGGCAACTACAGAATTATCAACACAAAATCAGACAGGAAAAATGCAGGAATTGGTTTAATAATGAATAAGAATATAGGACAGCGGGTAAGCTGCTACGACCAGCATAATGAAAGGATTATTGCTGTCAGCATAGACACAAAACCAATGCCTACCAGTATAGTGCAGGTCTATATGCCTACCATTTCAGAGAATGATGAAGAAAGCTAAAGAATATTTGAAGAGATAGAAGATTTCATACAATATGTAAAAGGTGACGAGAATCTAATTGTGATGGGAGACTGGAATGCAGTGGTAGGCCAATGAAGAGAAGGTAATGCAGTAGGAGAATTCGGATTGGGACAAAGGAATGAAATAGGAAGTCGGCTGGTTGAATTATGTACTGATCATAATTTAGTCCTTGCTAATAATTCGGTCACCGAGCTCGATAGCTGCAGTCGCTTAAGTGCGGCCAGTATCCAGTATTCGGGAAATAGTAGGTTCGAACCCTACTGTCGGCAGCCCTGAAGATGGTTTTCCGTGGTTTCTCATTTTCACACCAGGCAAATGCTGGGGCTGTACCTTAACTAAGGCCACGGCCGCTTCCTTCCCAATCCTAGACCTTTCCTGTCCCTTCGTCGCCATAAGACCTATCTGTGTCGGTGCGACGTAAAGCCAATAGCAAAAAAAAAATCGGTCAAATACCACAAACGCTGTATACGTAGACGAGACGCGGAGACACTAGAAGGTATCAAATAGATTTCATTATGATTAGGCAGAGATTCAGAAACCAGGTGCTGGATTGCAAAATTTTCCCAGGAGCAGACGTGGTCTCTGGCCACAACTTGTTGGTCATTAAATGCCCTGTGAATCTGAAGAAATTAAAGAAAGTATGAGATGCAAGAAGATGGGATTTAGACAAGTTGAAAGAGAAGAGTGTGACGGATTGTGTCAAGGTGCATGTTGCACAAGGACTAAATGAAAAGTCTGAAAGAAACACAATAGCGGAAGAATGCACAGTCATGAAGAATGAAGTCAATAGGGCTGCTGCAGAAATATTAGGAAGAAAAGAAAGATCACCTATGAATCAATGGATAACTCAGGAGATACTAGACTGATTGATGAACGACGAAAATACAAAAATGCAAAAAAATGAATAGGAAAGAAAACAATATAGGCGATTAAAAAATGAAGTGGATAGAAAGAGCAGGACAACTAAGGAAGAATGGCTGAAGGAGAAGTGCAAAGACGTTGAAGGTTGTATGGTCCTAGGAAAGATAGATGCTGCATAGAGGAAAATGAAGGAAACCTTTGGAAAGAGGAAAACTAGATGTATGAATATTAACAGCTCAGACTGAAAACCCCTTCCAGGGAAAGAAGATAAGTCAGAAAGACCATATCCAACAGTTGTATCAAGGTAAAGATGTAGATGATATTGTTCTGGAACAAGAATAGGCTGTTGATGCCGATGAAATAGGACACCTAATTCTGAGGACAGTATTTGACAGAGCATTGAAAGATGTAAATAGGAACAATGCACCTGGGATTGATGACATTCCCTCTGAATTACTGACTGCCTTAGGAGAAACCAGCATGGCCAGGTTATTCCATTTATTGTGTAAGATGCATGAGACAGGAGAAGTAACATCCGATTTTCGGCAGAATGTTGTTATACCTATTCCCAAGAACGCCGGTGTCCGGCTCCGTGGCTAAATGGTTAACGTGCTGGTCTTTGGCAAAGCGGGTCTCGGGTTCGATTCCCGGCCGAGTCGGGGATTTTAACCTTCATTGGTTAATTCCAATGGCTCGGGGGCTAGGTGTGTGTACCGTCTTCAGCATCAGAATTCATCAAAGGTAGGGCCCCATCCTCACAGACACGCAGGTTGCATATACGGCGTCAACTCGAAAGACCTGGTCCAGGCCTATTCGGAGGCCACACGGCATATATATATATATATATATATATATATATATAAGGAAAGCCGGTGCTGACAAATGTGAAAACTACCGCACCATTAGTTTACACGCCTGCAAAATGTAAATACACATTATTTACATAAGAATGGAAAGATAAGTTGAACTGAGTTGGGAGAAGATCAGTTTGGCTTCAGGAGAAATGTAGGAACACGTGAAGCAATCCTGACTTTAGGTCTCATTTTAAAGGATCAAATTAAGAAGGACAAGTCCAAGTACATGGCGTTCGTAGATCTACAAAAGGCATTCGATAACGTAAATTGGACCAAGCTTTTAGAGATTCTGAAGGTGATCGGGATCAGATATCGAGAACGAAGTATCCATATAATATATAATACAACCTGTGACAATAAAGTTCGGTGAATGTAGTCAGAACGGTCGATCCGGCAACACTGGCGACACGCAACGCTGCACCTGCGTAACAGCAGGTTTTTACCACCTGCTCCCAACGTTGTTCAGTTGAGCATCGTGTGTGTGCCATGTAAGACCTGTTTGACACAGTGCGTGTTTAGTGCGTTGGTTCTGAACTGCGAACGGCCGACTGGATCCCTCGCTGCGTTCCGAGCTAGCTATAGCGACGCATCAAGTCGGCCGTGGACTGATTCTGAAGGTTCGGTCAGTTTCCGCTTCGAGCGCTAGCGCTGTGCCACGTCCGCGGAGCCATCTGGTGACGAATGAACGTACCATTTCCACTTCTATTATAACGTCTACATTTCCAAAAGTCATTGTTTAAGAAGCCTTGCTCGTGGACAGTCGAGATTTTCTTCTGATGACGCAGAGCACAGTTCTCTGCGAAACGTAAAGAATTTCACCTTATTTTCTTGACACGGCATAAGCCCAAAAGCCTATACAGTATCATGTTTATTTTCAATCTGTTCACCAAGTAAAACAACAAACATCATCATAAAAATGTGACTACCGATAGCTGCAGAAAGCTCTGGTTGAATACAACACGGCTGCTCTCCTCTGCTTCAACGCAACGCATAATTTTTTCTTCGGCCGGGTGACTGCTCACCTTTACTCATCACCCCGCCGAGACACCAAAGCATATAGGCTGGCACCACGTAGGAGGTCGGCCTTCCCACAATGCTCTACACCTGCCTTGCCCGCAACGTTCCTCTCGTCTTCTCAGACCAAGATGTCCTCACTGCTCTTCGTCCGGCGGGTGCCTATGGTGCCTGCCGGCTAGTCGACGACGGGGCTCAACCACTATCCGATGTACTTCTCTATTTATCCACTCCAGCTGACGTCTCTACCATCATCAAGAATGGCGCACGTATCTACAAGCATCTCTATGCAGTTGAACCTACTCCAGAGGATCTTTTGGCTGAGCTCCCGGACACCGACGACCCTCCGCCTGGAACCATCGATCTGCCCGCTGCGACCACACCACCTCCCTACTGCTCACACCCGCACCCTTTGTCCTTCACTCCTGTTACCTCTGACACTGCTCTAACCACTGCTACCACCACCATTACCACCTCAGTTCACATCTCCTCTTCCCTTCCTATCACTACTAAGTTACTATTACCACTCATCCTTCCCCTCTCATGACATTTCCTTTCCCCTTACATCCCTAAACTGACCCCACACACCCCCAGCGCTCATCACTTCAGTCATCTGAAGAGGGATATTCGCATCAAGATACTCCTGGCAACTTGGCACAGCCACCATTGGTCCCACCGCCTTCCACCAGCACTACCACCTTTAGCTGTGTCGCCTGCGGTGTGGAGCCCAGTCTTCCATCAGCATATATTATCCCGAAACTCCGCCAGACAGGGATACCAGTGCGCCTAGCCTTTCGGATCTATAACTCCGCTGGACCCACCTATCTCGTCCGACTTCATCTCCCGACTGCTGAAGACATTGAACGCCTCATCGCCACCGGGATCCACCTCAACGGCCGTCATCATCGCATAGAACCATCTCGCTCACCTCCACAACCTTCATCTCATCCCTCCACACCTCGAAGTAGTCCCCGGCCGGCCCCACCTCCCCAACCACCTCATCCATCATTTCATCCTTATCTCTTCCCTCCCCCACCTACTTACTTTCCCCCACCTCCCTCTTTTGATATCCTTCGCCTTCTTCTAACTTCCCTTGTTAGCTTCTCCTCCTTTTATAACACCCTTGCCCTTCATTTATTTCCCTCTCACCTTGTATCACCCCTTTCCTCTTTGCATCATTGTGCATAGCTCATTTTGACATAATCACAACTGTATTCTAATTTCAATAAAGAATAAATACTTAGGCATAGACACAATTCCCCTCCCATCTCCTAGCTCATTTTGACATAATCACAACTGTATTCTAATTTCAATAAAGAATAAATACTTAGGCATAGACACAATTCCCCTCCCATCTCCTATATATTCACATCCTTTATCCACCTCATTCTTCCGTCACATCTCCCCAACCTGCCCGCATCTCTTGGCCAGAGAGAGGGCGACACCCTCTAGATGGCCCGCCCCACCCCTTCAGGGTGGGGAATGAAAGCATTTGATAAAAAGGATAAATATATAGCTGCAGTCGCTTAAGTATGGCCAGTATCCAGTATTCGAGAGATAGTGGGTTCGAACCCCACTGTCGGCAGCCCTGAAGATGGCTTTCCGTGGTTTCTCATTTTCACACCAGGCAAATGCTGGGGCTGGACCATACATAAGGCCACGGCCGCTTCCTAACCGTATCCCGTCCCATCGTCGCCGTAAGATATATCTGTGTCGGTGCGACGTAAAGCAACTTGTAAAAAAAATGTGACTTTTAACAAAGTAATTTTAATACTACAATATAATTTTTAAGACATAACACATGGTCTTGCATTCATGATTTCCTCATGAATAAAGATGTTTTTAACAAAGATTTTACGATTTGATAAGTATTAAAAAAGAGTAATGTAGATGCAAACAATGTGTAACTTTCCAAAAATAAATCCAGTTTACTGTTGTTTTGTTGTGCTATTAATACAGTATCTTCAAATCGTTAAAATTATTTGTCTCTACAAAAGAAGTTTTTGTTACTGATACAGCAACCCTATGTACATAGTAAATAAAACAAACGAAGTCCGAGCTTTAATCACTTGGTAGTCGATACTTCGGATAAGTAAAAGTTCAGAAGGAGTCAGTAAAGTTGGATAGTAACATCTAGGATATATTTAAAACACTAGGCTGATTTTTGTGACCGCGGGTTTGAGTCAATGACTGAACCGATGAACATCGTAAAACATTCTGACGAAAGCTCTTAACGGTGTCTTTAAATGCATTAAAAAAATTGCCGTATATTTTTAAATTATGAAAGAGAAAATTAGCATTCTGATTGGTCAAAGTGCTCGCCAGTAATGTACTTCAAGGCCACTAGTACTATGGGAGTCCTGAGCCCTGAGACATACGAGAGGGGAGGTGGAAAGGGGCAAGCACGCATGCCCAGTCGGACGTCTTCCTCGTCAGCTGTTCCAGTCTGTATTATCTCGTAGGCAACGGTATTGTGATGCAGAGTCGCTTAGTCGAGACATTGAAGTGATGTCGGAGAAATGTAAAAAGTCTTTTTCTTCATGTCGTAATTTTAAACACTAAGGCTATGAACTTCTTCCACTCTGGTAGTTAGGCAAGTGAGTCGATCATCCGTGGCATAATTTACTGCCATGGAAGCCCGAAGGATTGTATCACTGCTATGAGCAAACTGCCAATATGGCAATTTTCAATTCGGATTTGGCTGACATTGTGCTCGTAACAAACGAGGAGCCTAGTGCACTGTATATTCAAAACAGTCAGAAAGTCAAAATCACTCGAGATGATTTCACTCCATCAGATAAAACATTTCCATTTTCTCTTAAGTGGCACCGTTTCCAATTCGCTTGGTATTTTGCATCACTATCAATAATGCTCAAGGGGAAACACTGGAACGTGCAGGTTTTTACTTACCTCAGCCTGTTTTCAGCCATGGCATATATTGCAATGTCAAGAGTGCGAACTTTTGACGACCTTAAAGTTGTAATACTGCTAAGTAATTGCACAAAGAATGTCGTATATATGGTGTGAGATTCCTTACTCGCTGACTAACTTTTGAAACATTATAAATCTGCATTTAACTTGAAAAATCTGAATATCTGCATTTAAAATGGAAATTATGAAAATTAACATTCATTAAATAAAATACACACTCGTCGGACCTTGTACTCACACTTACTTGTTACCTGCTTACTTACACATACGTTATTTGAAGGGCGCCAGCTGCCACTCAGTGCAGC
The DNA here is from genome assembly GCF_040414725.1 of Anabrus simplex. Lineage (NCBI taxonomy): Eukaryota > Metazoa > Arthropoda > Insecta > Orthoptera > Tettigoniidae > Anabrus > Anabrus simplex. Next base: position 951,330,498 of record NC_090265.1, on the reverse strand, counting down.
AATAATAGAATGAGACTCTTGACTATCTCTAGGGTGTGGGGTAATAAGCTTACTTTTGACAACATACCATATAAGTTCTGGGAAAAGGAGATTGGCGTTCGGTTTCCCCATTAATTTTGAGGTTAAGATATTTTACTGTCAATGAAATAAAACTATGAATTCGTTTGATAGAACAATGTATATTCTTTAAATAATATATCAAAAAATAGTGAGTCTTGTTGCGATAAAACAGATGAAAATATGAAATTATGACATTGCAACTGAAAGAAACTAGACATGAATTTGAATTCTTCTTGACCGGACATTTAACAATTTATACGAAATATTTCCCTCACTGATTCACTTGACTGTACCTTCAACACTTTTAGTGTAATTACGACGTAATCCTTTGATCTGGTGTTTACTGTAGATGTGTCACGCCTAACTTGGTGATACATCCTTGTGACTGCTTCTTCTCCATATCATCTGACTTCTTTGTAAGTCAATATGGTATTACCTCTTGGCAGGTCCAGGGTTGCCCTCTCTGACTTCATGGTAAGCCCTTGCGTCCGTGTCTTCAACTAAGTGACCAATAATTAATGGCTCACTAAGTCTTCACCATCTCTCGTTCACACTCGTTGACTGACCAACTAAGGCCTCTTGATCTAGTAGACGTCTTCACTGTACTGCATCCGTATAACTAATGACTGACGCTACAATATGCACCCACCTTTTATAGACGTTGGTTGACACAGCTACGTAATTTCCAGAAATAACAATGACATACTCCCACCTACGCGACAGATATTACATCCAGTGGTGAAATAGCCCTGGGCGGCTGACTCTCTGAGCGCATATCTAAATAAATACAATGCCGTAGCCATGGAGTGGCGATGACTTGGCAGAATCGCCAACAATATTGCACAATGCACCAACGTCACACCCAATCTCTGATATATACAACAATTCTCACTGTACAGGTATTGAGTGTTATTCTACACATACGTATATATGCATACATCTAAGTACAATCTTGCAAGCAACAGGCATTGCAAAATAGAATTAAATAAGACTGATAATTACAATAATAGTAACAATATCACAGATAAAATAATAATGATACTGACATAATAATAATAATAATAATAATAATAATAATAATAATAATAATAATACAGATAAAATAATAAAATAATAAAAATACAGATATCATCTTGTAGCGGGATTTGAACCGTTACAATGGAAATCCTTCACTAAATATTAACCCCATTGATCGTCATGTTTTGACGGGTTTCGGCTAGTATTATTTAAAAAAAAATTACGGTACGTGTTCGTGTCGTTTCATTGTTACAAAGAGTTGTATTCTACGCACGATGTTTCCATGGAAACTGTTCAACTTCTTATGTCTGCATTCCTGTTCAGAGTTATTGTTTACTAGCAAATGTACCCGTGTTTCGCTACGGTACTCTACATTGTATACGAATATTGAAGTAAATACTGTACATGCAGTAAATAAGATTGTTTTAAAATAGCATGTCTCTTAGCGTTATCCGAGAAAGAGCATGGAGAGGTCCCCTTACGTTGTTTCCAATGTAAAGTGCTTGTTACGGATTTGTGATGATAACGACAGGCTCACTTGCCTACTGCCATTCACAATCGAGTTGGGAAGTTTACATTATAATTGCAGGCCCCATTGCCTACTGCGCGGTCACAATCGATTTGGGGAGTTTCCGTTACAATGGCAGCCCCCTTTCCTACTTCCAGACATATTACAAATTGAGGAGATTTTATTATAATGGCAGGAAACTTCCCTACAACCAGTCAAAATTGAGTTGTGCAATTATCATTATAATGACAGGCCCCTTTTCCAACTGCCAGCCAGCTTACTGCCAGTCACTCCAAGTTGGTGAGTTTCCATCAAAATAGCAGGCCACTATGCCTAATGCCAGTCACATTTTAGATGGGTACATCTGTTTATAATTGCGAGAACGCTTGCCTACAGCCAAACACAATCGGGTAAGGGGAGTTTTGAACAAAATTGTATGCTCCCTTGCTTTCTGCAAATCAAATCGAGAAGTTAATTATTCATTACAACGGTAGGCCTGCCTTATTAATGCCAGTTACACAGGAATTGGAGAAGGACCCCATTCCTACTGTCAGTCAAAGTCGGTGTGGGGAGTACTGATTACAATAGCAGACACACCCTTTCTCGATCGCTACAAAATCGACATCAGCGAATATATATAGTTTGAAATACGAAAGTATGTGCTTGTTTACAATATTGCAAACCTTCATTTACAAATTAACTGCTGCTAAACGGTACATCATATCGAGAAAGGATTGTACCATAAGACGCCGGATTTAGCGGCCTAAATTGCTGGTCTTATGATATCTCATCTATTCATGGGTCAGATTGAGTTAAAAACGTGGAATAGGGTAAAATTTATGTAAGATTATCTCACATTGCATTGCTTTTCGGATAATTAAGTGACAGCTACATACATAGCATTTGGCTCACATATGGCTACTGGGTGGACAAATTTCCGTGCAGAGTTTGATGATTCTATCTTTCCTATAAGTGATGGACGGTATGAATTATGTATGTGAAAAGTCCAAATTTACTTAACATCGAGAAATAGAGAAAAATCAAAAGTAAAAGGGATAGAAATACGACAAAAAGTCGTAAGAACAAAGTTGTAGATCACTCCAAATTGAACGGGGATTGTGCCATTCGTTATGTGATAATACTTCCCGAAGGTCTGCACCATCATTAAAATTGCCTCCATATTTCGATATTCTTCGGGATAAAAAGGGAAAAATTTAAAGATCTTGGAAGTTTTCCGTTCGTTACAGGCTAAAACGTATAATTTTGCCAAATTTCAATACCCTTCTTCGACTGGCAGATTATGACGCAATCTGGGTTTTCGGTGAGGAGTGTAAAAATTAGGACTTTCAAGAAACTAAACCAAAAATATGCAGATGGTCTTTATTACCCCTTAAACGTGTAGCTGTACGAAAATTTCGCCAAAATAGTCAATGTACAGGCACACAGTCGTTACGATTTTATTTACATAGATAGATAAGGAACCTGCTCCACGTACAACACCTTTTGGGCTATATCCGCTGGACTGAACCTAAAAAACGGACCGTTTATGATATCTCCCTTATTAATCCTCCTGTCGCAAAAATGCACATGGAAAAAAGTTTTAGAGATGGAATTCCATCACGTTTGGTCGATTTCCAGTCAGGTTGGTCTTGTACTGTATACACTGACTGACAGAGCAAATGCAACACCAAGAAGGAGTGGTCAGAACTTGATGCCAATTGCAGGGTAGACTGGCGTCACTGAGGTATGCTCATGATGTGAAATGCGCCGCTGTGCTGCGCACGTAACGACCGATAAATGGGACACGACGTTGGCGAATGGCCCACTTCGTACCGTGATTTCTCAGCCGACAGTCATTGTAGAACGTGTTGTCGTGTGCCACAGGACACGTGTATAGCTAAGAATGCCAGGCCGCCGTCAACGGAGGCATTTCCAGCAGACAGACGACTTTACGAGGGGTATGGTGATCGGGCTGAGAAGGGCAGGTTGGTCGCTTCGTCAAATCGCAGCCGATACCAATAGGGATGTGTCCACGGTGCAGCGCCTGTGGCGAAGATGGTTGGCGCAGGGACATGTGGCACGTGCGAGGGGTCCAGGCGCAGCCCGAGTGACGTCAGCACGCGAGGATCGGCGCATCCGCCGCCAAGCGGTGGCAGCCCCGCACGCCACGTCAACCGCCATTCTTCAGCATGTGCAAGACACCCTGGCTGTTCCAATATCGACCAGAACAATTTCCCGTCGATTGGTTGAAGGAGGCCTGCACGCCTGGCATGGTGCCGGGCTAGAGCGACTTGGATGAGGGAATGGCGGAACGTCGTGTTCTCCGATGAGTCACGCTTCTGTTCTGTCAGTGATAGTCACCGCAGACGAGTGTGGCGTCGGCGTGGAGAAAGATCAAATCCGGCAGTAACTGTGGAGCGCCCTACCGCTAGTCAACGCGGCATCATGGTTTGGGGCGCTATTGCGTATGATTCCACGTCACCTCTAGTGCGTATTCAAGGCACGTTAAATGCCCACCGCTACGTGCAGCATGTGCTGCGGCCGGTGGCACTCCCGTACCTTCAGGGGCTGCCCAATGCTCTGTTTCAGCAGGATAATGCCCGCCCACACACTGCTCGCATCTCCCAACAGGCTCTACGAGGTGTACAGATGCTTCCGTGGCCAGCGTACTCTCCGGATCTCTCACCAATCGAACACGTGTGGGATCTCATTGGACGCCGTTTGCAAACTCTGCCCCAGCATCGTACGGACGACCAACTGTGGCAAATGATTGACAGAGAATGGAGAACCATCCCTCAGGACACCATCCGCACTCTTATTGACTCTGTACCTCGACGTGTTTCTGCGTGCATCGCCGCTCGCGGTGGTCCTACATCCTACTGGGTCGATGCCGTGCGCATTGTGTAACCTGCATATCGGTTTGAAATAAACATCAATTATTCGTCCGTGCCGTCTCTGTTTTTTCCCCAACTTTCATCCCTTTCGAACCACTCCTTCTTGGTGTTGCATTTGATCTGTCAGTCAGTGTATATTGTGTAAGAGTAAAATCACCATTTCGGTTCCCTATAAACGGCCAGTCCATTCCGGGAACATGAAATGGTATTGACAATTAACACCTACCGTTGGACAGGTGGATGTTAATGTAAAGTTTGACTCATATATCTTCAGTAGTTTTCAAGTTGTAAAAAATAGGCTTTACACGCACCCGCTCTTGAGTTAAGTCCGGTGGGACTTGTACCGGAAAACGGTCCGTTAATGATATCTCCCTTATTAATCCTCGTATTGAAATGATGCACATGAGGAAAAGGGCTTAGGAATTAATTTCCTTTAAGGCAGGTAAATTTACATTAAGTTTGGTTGTGTATATTTTGTGGGAATGAAAAATCACGGTTTCGGTTTCGTATAATCCTAAAATCTACCAAAGGACAGGTGGATTCTAAATATCAAGTTTGGTGGAAATATATCCAGTAGTTTCCAAGTTATAGACAAACAGACAAACAAACAAACAGACGCCAAAACTGAATATATGCAGATGGTCATTATTACACCTGAAACGGATAACTGTACGGAAATTTCGCCAAAATTGTCAATGTACTGTGAGATGTTCCTGACTGTCTTACTTAAATTTACAAACATATATATAAATCTGGATTTAAAATGGAAATCTGAATATCTGCATTTAACATGAAAATTATGAAAATTAATATTCATTAAATAAAATACACACTCGTCGGACCTTGTACTCACACTTACTTGTTACCTGCTTACTTACACATACGTTATTTGAAGGGCGCCAGCTGCCACTCAGTGCAGCAATAATAGAATGAGACTCTTGACTATCTCTAGGGTGTGGGGTAATAAGCTTACTTTTGACAACATACCATATAAGTTCTGGGAAAAGGAGATTGGCGTTCGGTTCCCCCATTAATTTTGAGGTTAAGATATTTTACTTTCATTGAAATAAAACTCTGAATTCGTTTGATAGAACAATATATATTCTTTAAATAATATATCAAAAAATAGTGAGTCTTGTTGCGATAAAACAGATGAGAATGTGAAATTATGACATTGCAACTGAAAGAAACTAGGCATGAATTTGAATTCTTCTTGACCGGACATTTAACAATTTATACGAAATATTTCCCTCACTGATTCACTTGACTGTACCTTCAACACTTTTAGTGTAATTACGACGTATTCCTTTGCTCTGGTGTTTACTGTAGATGTGTCACGCCTAACTTGGTGATACATCCTTGTGACTGCTTCTTCTCCATATCATCTGACTTCTTTGTAAGTCAATATGGTATTACCTCTTGGTAGGTCCAGGGTTGCCCTCTCTGACTTCATGGTAAGCCCTTGCGTCCGTGTCTTCCACTAAGTGACGGACCAACCATTTGGTCTCACTCTCTCAATGACCAATAATTAATGGCTCACTGAGTCTTCACCATCTCTCGTTCACACTCGTGGGCTGACCAACTAAGGCCTCTTGATCTAGTAGACTTCTTCACTGTACTGCTTCCGTTTAAGTAATGACTGACGCTACAATGTGCATCCACCTTATATAGACGTTGGTTGACACAGCTACGTAATCTCCAGAAATAACAATGACATACTCCCACAACGCGGCAAATATTACATACAGTTGTGAAACCGCCGCCGGCTCGTTGGGTTTCTCAAAGACAGTGAGCTCAGTCCTAACTAAATACGATGACGTAGCCATGGCTTGGCGATGACTTGGCAGAATCGCCAGTGGTATAGCAATATAACAACGTCACTTCCAATCTCTGATATATACAACAATTCTCACTGTACAGGTATTGAGTGTTATTCTACACATACGTATATATGCATACATCTAAGTACAATCTTGCAAGCAACAGGCAATTGCAAAATCGAATTGAATAAAACGGATAATTACAATAATAGTAACAATATCACAGATAAAATAATAATAATACTGACATAATAATAATAATAATAATAATAATAATAATAATAATAATAATAATAATAATAATAATGTTTGTTTGTCCAACCCTTGTCCCGTTTCCCTACGGGGTCGGGTATGAGGTGAGATGAATTTGTCGTGGCGGTTTTTTTTATGACCGGATGCCCTTCCTGACGTCAACCTCATCAGAGGAGTTAATGGGAGATGAAATGAATGACGTGATATATGATAGTAGGGAGAGGGTGAAACCCGGTGCCGGCACATAGCCTACTCCTGTCGAATAGCACCAAGGGGTCTGCTCAAGGCTTAACGTCCCCATCCGACGGACGAATCACCATCAACAGCGTCATATGCCCTCACTCCATATGAGCACTGCGGAGAGGTTTGGAATTTAATCCAGGCTTTTGGCACGCAATCTAGTGATTAGAAATTGTATACCACCACCTCCCCTACCCTGCCGGCCAACATTCAGATGGTGAAAATTTTTTCGACCAACGGGACTCGAACCGGCTAACCTCGATGTTAGACCGTCTTAGACTTCAGCGCCTTAACGATCATGGCCACCAGGCGGGCTAATAATAATAATAATAATAATAATAATAATAATAATAATAATAATAATAATAATAATAATAATAATAATAATAATAATAATAATACAGATAAAATAATAAAAATACAGATATCAACTTGTAACGGGATTTGAACCGTTACAGTACAGACACACTCTAGACCTTTATTTCGATAGTTACAGCTTTGAAACTGTACGACGTATCTACAAACGGACTTCACCATCAGACGCCCCTTTCAGTGCTCTACATGGTTGGTCCTATGACATCTTCTCGTATCTCCTATATTTATGGGTTAGATTGAGTTAGAATCATTGAATGGGGTGAAATTTTTTACAGTTTTCACATACTACTTTATATTTTTGATACTCATGTGACAGCTAGAATCATAAAATTTGGCTATAACATGGCCAATAGTCATGTCAATGTGCGTGCCAATGTCATGATTCTACCTTTCCTATAACTGTGCCAAATGATAACATATACGTGTAAAAGTACAAAATCAACTTGAAATCGAGGAATACAGCTGTATTTAACGTATTAGGGATAGAAATACGACGAAAAGTTATAGGACAAAAGTTGTAGATCTCTCCAAAATGAAACGCCATTTGCTTTCTGACTTGTGATACGACTTACTGATTAGCCACCAATTACCCCGAAACGAAGGTCTGCACCGTCGTTAAAATTGCATCCATATTTCGGAATTTTCCTGGGCCAAAAGTTATACATTTGCATAGCTTAGAATATTTCCTCAAAGAAAAGAGTGTCCAGCATTCGGGAATAGCACTTGCATACATACGTGGTAATTAAGGAAGAAAATAATGCAGTTTAGTAAGTTGAAATTAATAGAAAATGGATTATAACTGAGGACATCCGGATGACGACAAATATGTGAATACCAAGTGAATGTATTGGAAAATCAAACGCTCCTCAATAAATTATGCCGGTATTAGTTATGGATATAAGAAAGCGGTAATCGGAGAGAAATTTAGGCGCAGGGATTCTTAGGTAATCAGATAAGATGAATATTTGTGTTATGACTTAAGCTATTCGAGGACGGTTATAACCTCCAATGATATTCCGCCAATATCCCGCAGAATGGCCGATTGACGACTCACTTGCTTTCTACCCAAGGAACAACCACGAATTTAAAGGAATGATGAGGAAAATGGCAATACGTTACTTTCCTGCTGGCAAGCAGTCAGAGACGTTGCCATGGTAACCCATATATTCGTTGTCGGTCTGTCGATCACCCAATGCAGAGCATGGAATCGGCAGAAAATAGTAAATTTCTCCGTCATTTGAAGAGTAAGGTAAATTATGAACGTAACGAAAGTTGTTTATAATTAAGAGACATTTCACGTATGGTCCAGTGAGTTTACAGAAAATCAATAGTATAAGAGAAAATCGAGGAAAACCGTTCTATTCAAAGATTTTAAAATGATATGCATATCAAAACCTTCCCCGGGATGAGTATACTCTAGATATGAAGTTTGGTTGAGATCTATCCAGCTGTTTCGACGTGATGGCGGAACAGACAAACAGACAAACAAACAGACAAACAGACAGACACGAAAAGTAAAAACCACCGATTCGGTCTTGAGTTGACCTAAAACGGATAAATATTTGAAAATTTGGCAAAACAAAAGGAATTACAGACAGTGGACCCCCTACAACTTTATTTATAAGATGATCTATAAAGACATTCTGATTGATTGATTGATTGATTGATTGATTGATTGATTGATTGATTGATTGATTGATTGATTGATTGATTGATTGATTGATTGATTGATTGATTGATTGATTGATTGATTGATTGATTGATTGATTGATTGATTGATTGATTGATTGATTGATTGATTGATTGATTGATTGATTGATTGATTGATTGATTGATTGATTGATTGATTGATTGATTGATTGATTGATTGATTGATTGATTGATCGATCGCTGGAGCAAATATTCATTTACAGGACGAGGAGTAGTGGACTGAAATAATTTATCAAGAGATGTTCGATAAATTTGTAAAATTCTTCGAAAACATTTAAGAAAGAACATGGGAAACAATTGTAGGGAATCTGCCACCTGGGCGACGGTCCTAAATGCAGATCATTGATTGTATTTTAATGCCTTTGATTTGTTACTTCAGTTTTGCCTAGATAGTTTGGACGAGTCATTATGCTACTGTAATAATTATTATTATTAACGCAGATTTAAGTCTCATATGTAATTTTGCATGCATTCATAATTAATCCTCTTCAAACGCAAGCAATAATATTTGGCACTTCGAAAAACTTACACGTCTTAAAACAGTACGAAATTCCTCATGTAGCACTAAACAGTACCATTATTCCATATTGTGAAACAGTTATGAATCTTGGTGTGGCTATAAGCGAAACATTGAACTGGTCGCAACATGTGACGAAAGTGTGCCAAAAAGATATGTCAAAGCCTGCATCCCATGAAGCGGTTTAAAAGTATGTTTCCCTGGTCCCTGAAAATAAGCTCATTCAGTCACTTTTGTTTCCAATTCTCGAACACTGCGATACAGATTTTATTGATATCGATAATGAGCAAGGCATGAGACTACAACGTGCTCAAAATGCATGCATCAGGTATGCAGTCGACATACGACCATATGTCCACGTATCCCCATACTATAGACAATTATCTTAGTTACCACTGAATGACAGACGTAGACTCCATGCAACTACATTAGTGTATGAAGTGTTTTCTGAAAACACTCCTCCTTACCTATCCACCAGATTTCGCTACCTTAGTTCCCTACACCTGTTCAATACCCGGTCAGGCTGTACCACCGCCGTCTCGATTAGACGGCGGTGGGCTGTACGCTTGAAATTCCTGTACATGGAACCGCAACCTACAACAGATTGTTCACGATCACCACCACGAGCTGGTAGAATGAACTTCCCAATGACATCAGGGAAATTAAATCTAAAACAAAGTTTAAAATCCTTTGCCAGCGTCATTTTATAAGCACTTCCAGTGTTTCTTGAGTCTGAATGGGATGCATGAATGAGAGTGAATATGGTTGTTTATTGTAATGTGTACCAGTTTATACTTTAGTTATACTTAACTTGCTTTAGTTAGTTTAGTTAGTGATACTTTAGATATACGTAGTTTAGTTTATTCTTGAGGTTGTAATGATTTAATATGTTTAAATTAGGTCATTTCAGTTTTTATAACGTTATTATGTTAAAATGAAAATTGCTGAAATTCTTACATTGTAAAACTGTAAAAATTATATTATAAATTAATACTAATTTATATACATGAAGTGTAACAAAGGGCCGGGAGCCCTAACTTCGCCACAATAAAGTCGCTTTAAAAATAATAATTTATTATTATTATTATTATTATTATTATTATTATTATTATTATTATTATTATTATTATTATTACCGAGCGAGTTGGCCGTGCGGTTAGGTTCGCGCAGCTGTGAGCTTGCATTTGAGAGATAGTGGGTTCGAACCCCACTGTTGACAGCCCCGAAGATGGTTTTTGCGTAGTTTCCCATTTCAGCACCAGGCATCTTAATTAAGGCCACAGGTGCTTCCTTCCCACTCCTAGTCCGTTCCTATCCCATCGACGCCATAAGACCTATCTGTGTCGATGCGACATAAAACAAATTGTAAAACAGTGTTGATATTATTATTATTATTATTATTATTATTATTATTATTATTATTATTATTATATTGCCTCCGTGGCTCAGGCGGCAGCGCGCCGGCCTCTCACCGCTGGATACCGTGGTTCAAATCCCGGTCACTCCATGTGAGATTTGTGCTGGACAAAGCGGAGGCAGGACAGGTTTTTCTCCGGGTATTCTGGTTTTTCCTGTCACCTTTCATTCCAGCAACATTCTCCAGTATAATTTCATTTCATTAATCATTCATTAATCATTGCCCCAGAGGAGTGCGACAGACTTCGACAGCCGGCACATTTCCTATCCTCGCCGCTAGATGGGGCTTCATTCATTCCATTCTTGACCCGGTCGAATG